>NC_134483.1:69195053-69385053 GCF_040206685.1 Ascaphus truei
CCTTGACAAGGAAAAACAGGAGTTTGTTAGCCATTCAGCACATTCATTTTGATGAGCAAATAACACAGACCTGCACACAGCTTTTGTGCTACTCAGACATGGCTGATGAATTCGTTACCAATATTAATCCCCTTTTAGGGTATAAGTACATGATCTGTGAAGCCATCTTGAACAGTCGCGGACAGAAAGCAAGCACACGCCAAATCGATGATTTCATTCGAGCAAAATATCCTTATTACCAAGACCGTAAGCATGCACGGAATTTTAATTCCTCAATAAGATTCACTTTATCAAGTAATGACTTTTTTGAACGTGACCAGGATAAGCTACAACACACCTATGGTTTCTGGAAGATTGCCCAGGAAAAACAATTTCTCCTGAAAGACGGCACTTATATTGTCGTGAAAGGCATATTTATTCCTAATGGCAATAGCAATGTATCCACTACTACTGATCCGTTTGAATCGATACGTGCTGCAATATCTGCAGCCTCCATTCCTGAAACCCACATTGTACAAGAACAAAAGTACTATGATTATGTACCAAGCCTTTCAGCTGAAAATGCATTGGAATGGGATCCCGAAGAAATGAACCTACCTCCCGACCAATTATTTGAAGAAAGCAGTGGCGATTCCTATGAGCGCTTCCTGGAGGAGATATGTGTCATACTGGATTCAGCGGTTGGGTCAAGCGTGGATGAAAATGCCTTGCATTTCTGGAGCGACCAGTTGCAGCCAGGCGAAGAGTTAATTCTAGAAGAATGGTAAATATAACAATCGTTATGCGTTGACTCTGCGTTTAAATTTTTTTTTTTTTTGTAACCACCATTTTCACTTTCAATGCGTGGATACAGCGTAACATTGCAGACTGCATAACATGTAGCGATCACAAACAAATTGTTTCCTAATACAATATAGTAGAACCTGAAAGAGTAGTACACATTGCTGACGGTATACATATACGTACTTTCCTATCCCTTTAAACATATTAGCAACATTTTTCCATAACTCTAACACATACCTGTTTTGTTATCATGCAACATCTACAACATTGAAAACCGGGTCCACCACGTATGACGTGGGACCCTTGTCATGGGCCAAGGCGTCCTTAAAAAGGATTACGGATGTAAGTCCCGCCCCCAAGCGACGTGCGCGCCTCAAAGCCTATTGGCTGTCATGTTTTGTTATAGTAACGGTAACTGCAGTGTGTGATGCGTGCGGCTCAGTGTTTGTAGGCGTACCCTGGGCGTTAGCCGAATGTTAATTGAGTGGGAGGAGTGTTAGCGTGCGTTTCACGCTGGCTTAACATGACGTCACACGTATTGCATTTGCGCATTGTGTAATCGGCCGTCCTTTCTGTCCAAACACGTCTGGTTTAAAAGAATACAGATGTACTCGTTTAGAATGATTTTAGTTTCATCTTCATTGTATTTGAAATAAAGATGTGATGTTTACTGGTATTTTCTACATGTATTGAACGCACAACGTTCGCTTTGTTTTGCGCATGCGCTAACAGTTAGTGGAGCCAAGCGTGAAGTGCGTGCGCACACTAAGATGTGCGCGCACATTTTTCAGTATACAGGCAACGTTCACTTCATATACATAGTTATGGCTGCTACAAATGATAATAAAAATTACATACTGATGTACACTTGTAGTTGTAACATATAAATGAGTGACGTGTGTATGTACACAATCATATAGAGCTGTGTAACGTGTTGTCACGGATACATATATAGTAAGGTGCCATATTTGACCATCATGTGTTTGCTGTATTTCAGAGATGTCGGGGAAGATACAATCGGATCAATGTATGATTTCAGAAGAGTCTACCTTTATATGAGATGATTGTGAGGAGGAGCCACCGACTACTATACTACATATGGAACTAATTTTATATTGCTTGCAGCGCTTATTAACAAACAATTAAAAAAGTGATACCCTTATGCCTATATTGCATAAGCACTTAATTAACATAATGATGTTGCAAAATAGTGCCTATTGAATTTTTCTTGAGTGTTCTTTAATGACTACTAACATTTTATGACATGGTGTGTTTTTTATATAACAACCATTCCCACTCTGCTAACACATTTGTGTATTCTATTGTGTAATGGAACGTATGACTGTCGAAACTATGTAACAATAATAATAATAATAATAATATGAGCATGTTCATGTATAGGGCTGCTAGTTGTACGCAGCGATTTACAGACACATGTTTCAGCCTGAGGTCCCTGGCCCGTGGAACGTACAAATGTTTTTTTGCCGCATGAGGCACAGGGAGATAAAGTGACTTGGCCAAGGTCACAAGGAGCCCACAACGGGAATTGAACCAGACTCCCCTGCTTCAAACTATCAGTGCCAGTGTGTGTCTTTACTCACTGAGCCACTCCTTCTCCCAATGTAAAGGACACTTACAACCAAGTAGCCATTTATATTTAAAATCTCTTGTTACATGGGTATGTAGATAAAATGGTTTGGGACTGTAGCAAATAATGTTACTGGCCAGATGTTATGGTCCCCTCCAATGCATGATGTTCTGAATATGACATCACCATCATGTTATGAAGTACGTTTCTGTGTATATTTCATTAACCTAACTAACTATAGTTTACGGTGTTTATTAATCGTTTAAAAATACATAGTATAGTCAATATGATGATATAAGCTACCATAATAAAGCTGGTGTTATCATTTGTCGGTGTTATACATGGATCCTACACCAATTGATAGAGACACAAACAGTTGTCTTAAAAAGTGTGTCTATGCTAGTGATGAATGTGCTCCCGTAAGTAAACAAATAAGTACAGTTATCCCCTTTTCTCCAAACACCTCTATATTACATTAATGGAAATTATAAGGAAACATACATAAAATGTGATGAAATGTGAGTAATCATTTTGTAATACAATGCACATGAAACCTCAAGAGTAGCTAAATGCATATACATGATACAGAAAGTACATATATGTAACATTTGTGTTTAAACCAATATGTTGGGTTTTTAGTTCAAATAATTATAGGAAGATTGAGGTAGCCACATCTTATGAGAGATGTCAGCAAATATACATACCATGATCAGTCATACTGCAAATATACCTATAATGCAAAGGAACAATATATAAATTGCAAACATTGACATGCCATCTTCAGTACCGTAAACAACACATCAAAGTGTGTATTTGGTGTTAAATGTGCAACACCATGTATATTTAATGACATTCAAAATGTAAATGAGCCTGGTGTACACATCATATGGATGTACATGTTACACTGCACCAATAACATTGTATGTAAGCATACTAGAAGCATGAATGAGTATGGGCATAATATGTGTATTGTGTTAGCATAAGGAACAACACAATGCTAAAATATTAGTGCTTTGTTACCCCAGTTGTATTCACATACACACAACTAAAGTACAATTGAAGAGGGATTATATAACCTGTGCAACAATAACATACCGGTGCCACATCCCTTTGTGCACACAGCAGAGAAAAGAAAGGTGTGCAACCCATATTCATCTGTGTCCTAACAGAAGGTTATATAAAAAAAAATTATTGTTAAGATAACATAATGTAAGTATAAAAGTAGAACTTGGAACATATCTGTTTTTACTTACAAGAAAAAAATGAATTGATGAGATTCTGGCGTGTCTGGCCACCACTGGCTGTTTGTTCATTTTCAGCAGCTACATGGGTGGGATGCTCGTCTACCAAAGGCTCAGCTAGGTCTGATTGTACATTGTGCCTGAGTGCAACATTGTGCAAAATGCAACAGGCAAGGATAATATCAGAGACTTTTTGAGGCTTGTATAGAAGAGCCCCACCAGTTCTGTCCAGACACCTAAATCTGGTCTTGAGTAGGCCAAATGTCCTCTCTATAACAGATCTTGTAGATATATGGGCTGCATTGTACCTCTCCTCTGCTTCAGTTTGAGGGTTTAGCACCGGAGTCAAGAGCCACGGCCTAATTCCGTATCCTGAGTCACCTATAATGAATGGAGCACACATAAGCTTACATTAGTGATCAAATTCTACAATGCCAACATTCCTAAATAAAAATGTGTTTTGTGTTATAACATGTAAATGTGTACTCACCCAGCAGCCAACCATATTCAAAATGTCCCTCTTCGAACGCATGGAAGACTGAAGAGTTCCTCAGGATAGAGGAATCGTGACTGGAACCAGGGAATTTGGGTACCACATGCATTATCCTCATCATGGCATCACATACCACCTGTACATTGAGTGAATGGTAGTGCTTCCGATTGCGGTACACATGCTCACTCTGACTAGGTGCAATCAAAGCAACATGTGTGCAATCGATTGCACCCAGCACACATGGTATCCCTGCTATATTATAAAAGCCAGTCCTGACTTCCAGCCACTCTGTCGCCTCTGTAGGAAAATGAATATAATTCCTAGCGCGTCTATTGAGTGCATAGAGAAACTGGGTCAAGGCCCGCGAGAATGTAGATTGCGAGACCCCGCCCACTATGCTCACAGTTGTCTGGTATGACGCGGAAGCAAGATAATGTAATGAGCACAGCATTTTAACAAGCCCAGGGACTGCACGACCTCTGGCTGTGAAAAAATCTAAATCTCCCCTTATCTCCTGATAAAGAGCTAAGATTGCTGCTGAACTCAAACGATAGCGACTTACAATCTCCTCCTCACTCATCCCATCTAACAGGGTTCTCTCCCTGTACAGACGCGGACGAGGCACAACTTGTCTCCTCTGTCTTCTCCTCTGATCTCCTGTCCCTCTCCCTGTCCCTCGGCCTGTCCCTCTCCCTGTCCCTGTCGTATCCGCGTCACTGACCCTGTCACTGTCCCTCGGTGTGTCCCTCCCTTGCCCTATATGATTGTCTTCATCATCAAGCATGTCATAGAAAAGAATGTTCCTCCGTCTCCTAAACAATCTCAACATTTTGAAATGAGTAGCTGTGAATGAGCAGGTAATGGGCGTCCTTTAAATAGGTATAATGATGTCAGGTGACATAGTAAAATGCAAGGTTTTACATGAACATAATAAAGTACTTGTGTGGCAAGCTGTGTGCAGTTGTTGTGTGTATTCTGCAGGGAATGATGATATTTGCCAATGATGTGACGTGATGCTTTGTAGAAACATTGCTTGCAAATAAATAGTTGCATGTGCAATGCATGTAAAACTTGTGAACGCAAGAGTCAGTCATGTAATGAGACAAAAAGGCTGAGATTGATGTGGGAAAAGTTTTGTGTAACATGTGTAATTAGCCATGTTATTGTGACATGTTGCCAACAATGAATAGTCGTGTGCATATGCATGCATTTCTGTAAGGAGGATAGTTGGTATAGAATGAGTTAACAAGGTGTCCCAATGCTGAATTACTGTACATGTGTGTATAAGTTAGGTTGAAGTGCTTGTAATGCTACGGTTACAATGTAAACATGCAATGTGATTGAGCGTCCAATAAGTGACGTCATGAAAATAGGGAGGACCAAACGTAGATGTAAACATGAGAATTTAGATGTACATGAACGTTTAAAGATGCGTGACACATTACAAGCATTGTGTAATGTAAAGGAACATGAATATACGGTGTATGTGTGACATGTGTGACATGTGTAACATCATGTAAACAATTGTCGATCAATGCAGTAAAATGTGTGCTATGATGTGAGGTTCTCCTTTAAGAGTTGAGTATAGTATTTTCCCTTGCCACATCATCACATGATGAGTAATGTGACCCGCAAATGCTGCAAACATGTAAAAGTATAATGTTATGCAAATAATACACGTCAGCCGTGACACAATGCAGGGAATGCCCCCCACACTGTAATGCAAATGACGTTTGTATTGTGAGCAATGAAACGTAAACAGTACTATACTGTTATACGTCCCCGCTCCATTGACTCCATTGATGTACAGAAGATTTTTTTTTTCTAAGTGCCGTTCCGGCAGCCTTAGCGATCGTTCTCCCGTCCAAACTGCCAACTTTAGTTGGCGGGAGAAATCGGCCATAACATCTCAATTTCGTAGTGCCGATCAGCCCCGATAAGCTGATTTTTTTTGTTGAATCCAGCCGATTTAAAAAAGTGGCGATCAGTGGCGAAAACAGGCTTATCGGCAGCCGACTGGCCATAACAAAATAATCGGCTCCGAAACCTGGCGAAATCAAGCACTTATCGGCGCTTACTGAATCTCAAACCCAATTTTGGCTATAAAATGGTGATAATTCCCTTATCAACGCTTACTGCATGAGGCCCATAGAGTCAGACTATTTCAGTGTGTTTCCCCTGGTCTTTGTGCTATGAGATAATGAATGACAATTCCCTATTTATTTTCTCTGTACTATTTGTGATATTATACAATTATATAATGTTTTCCCTCAGCTATATTCTTTTTCTAGGTTAAATAAACCTTGAGCATTTTCCCTGGAAAGGTGCGAGTCACCGGCAGCCACAGCAGCTCCATGTTGTCTTATCGGCTGCCTGTGGCTTTTTCCCCCAGGACTGGAGATTGCTGTGGTCTGCTCCCAATGGAAATTCCTGGCAGAAACAGGGTAACATCTGCCTGGCTATGTCTCTATAAGATATTCTTACAGACCATTCACCTAAATGAGCTATATGATATTTACTGTTAGCACTGTTTAGTAAATATGGACCATAATCTTTTAAGCATTTCAATCCTCATAGGGATTGCTTCATCCATTTTATCATGTGTGTTGTTCCTCTCTGTACTCCCATTAGTTCCATTAGTTCTTCTTTGGGCTCAGATGACTAATGTAGAGGTGAACGCATCACAGTTTCATTGCACTATCCACATTGAGCAAAGCGGATAACTATAAAGTAAATCCACAGAGGCCCAAACACTTTGTGTAATATTGCTCAATTTAGTCTGTCCTGTTCTAATAATGTTATCTTATGTCCCTGCCCTTTAGATCATAGAATCTAATTTTGGTGCATGGGGCACAGGGTTTCTAAGTAACTTGCTTAATGTCACAAAGAGCTGAAGCTGGCATTTGAACAAGTTTTACAAGCTTTAAATACCACTAAACTACTCATTCTGTCTCTTATACACTGTTCCAGAAGGGTGGAACAGGCTGTTCAGAAACAATTACACATCGCTGGCTATACTGAGAGAGACTAAACTTCGATTAAATCAGTGCATTGCCGAGCGACTTTGCATTGTTTTACCGCACTATAAAACATGTGTCAAAACCGTATTCACTAAGAAAAAAGAAAAAAAAATTAAAGTTCGGTAAAAATGCAAGATTGAACAACTTGTTTTTTTTCTAAGTGTTATCGCACTGAAACGGTTTGTTTAAACTGCAGCCAGGAAGAGCTGCACGGAGACGCTGCACCTCCATGCACGGCTCTTACAGGCGATCGTGCAGGTTAAATATTCATTTTAATACTAGTGTGCAAGAGCAGGGGGTCTCCTGAGCTGAACCGCATTGATTTCAGCCTCGGAGACCCCCAGATTCCCTGGCTCTGGTATGGGGTGCTGTATCCCTGCCATTGTGGTTCTTGTTTTTATTTAATTGTTTTGGATTTGTGGTTTTTGGTTTTATTTAATTGTTTTGGATTTGTGATTTTTTGGTTTTATTTAATTGTTTTGGATTTTTGGTTGGTTTTATTTCATTGTTTTGGATTTTTGGTTGGTTTTATTTCATTGTTTTGGATTTTTGTTGATCGTTTTTTTTTAGGTTGCCCATTGACTGCCATAGTGGTAAAGCATACCCATATTATATAACAATTAATAATGCTGGCAATGCCACCTCCTCCTTCATCATCTGTGGATTCGTCCACTCTTTCTACCGTGTCAATATTGTGTTTATTTTGTTTACTTTATTGTACTATAAAAATTTAAATTTTTACGATGATGTTGTGGGGAATGAGATCCTGCACTTTTTAGGACTCAAGTATTGATTTGGACTCATTGATATTTTCTTCTATACAATAGGACATACCGAAAAATCCACTGGAAGTAAAGAAAAAAGAGGCATTTGTATTTTTTCGGCAACTCAGCCGGCACAGTGTGTAAATCACTGTACTTCTCGCTGAGGTCTCTGTGCAGCCAGCAGGTCACCCAATGATCAACAGCACAGCTGAAAACTGCCAGCTACCGACAGCACAGAAGCCACTGAGAAGCAGTAAATAGTTACTTTAATAGACAGATTTCTGTGGACTAGGTGGCACAGTTCTCAGCTGGTTCAGGCCCTTTCTCACTGGCAGATCACAGAGTTTACTCCGCTGTAACCATGCCCCTGTCATGTGGAGTGCCACAGGGTTCTATCCTATCTCCCATAGAGTTTGCAGTGTACATGTTTCCACTAGGTCACATAATCAGGTGGAATGATCCGGGTTATCTCTGCTATGCAGCTGATACTCAACTCTTCTTGTCCATTGCACCATGTACTAAGGACCCATTATCAGTCATCAATAGATGCTTAACTGAACTCCTAGAGTGGATGAGTTTCAGTTGGTTGAAGGGTCCCAGCTATCTGAAAGAGCTTCTAGCTCCCTACACTCCCATTTGCTTATTTCAATCTGTAGATCAAGGACAGTTCCCAGAATATCCTTAACTTCCTTTGGGGTCCAAGCTTTTAGCCATGCTACTCCCACTCTTTGGAACAATCTGCCCTGTACAGTTCGAGAGGCCCCCTCTTTAGAAATCTATAAAAACAGGCTCAAGACCTACCTGTTTACCCAAGCATTTAATCAATGAACCACAACCTGTCCGACATTTAATAACTACAGTACCGTCCCATCCTGTATTGTATCTTTCATTGTGTTTGGTCTTGTTTATAACCTTAAATGTTTTCTTGTTTTTCCCTTTTTGTAACTGTGCAGTGCTTTTAGTCCCATTGGGAGAAAAGCACTATATAAATAAAGTTATTATTGATATTATTATTAATAAACATTTCTATTAATAAGCCTAGGGTGCTCATTAGCTCAGAGGTCGGGGGTACATCAGAGATTTCTTAAAAGTTGGTAGGGTCTTGTCCTCTCCTCCCCCCCATTGTTTGCATGTATCTGTGTTGTATAGAAAGTATTTGCCTGACCAATGATTTTACTTGTGTTACTTTAACAATGTAGACGAAAAACAGAGATTCAAGGCAATTTTTACGAAATTGGCTATTAACAGCGTGCTCAGACTACAAAGCAGTGTATTCACAGTTGCATAACATGATGATTTATTTTTGCAGTATTGATACTTTGTAGAAATGCATAAAGAATTTGCTAAGATTACAACAAGAGTGTGTGTAACACCCAATGACTAACGCTATCATCTCGTCTGGATTGTTTCAAAGCCTGATCATGAAAGTACTACAATATTCAGCAGATTACAAAGAAAATGCGGTAAGTAAACATCCAAAAACAGAAAATCTATGATCCACTTGTTATTTTTTGCTTTATCCAGGCAACATATTTCTTAGTTAAACGAGTGTAGACACTTGCATCTCCGGGAAGTCCACACTTTAGTTTGCCGAAAGAAGTGATACCTCTGAAAACTCCTTTGCAAATCAATGGACCTCCAGAATCTCCCTGAAATAAAAAAAATAAAAATACTCAAAAAGATATTTGAACTGGAACATTTCTTATTTTCAAGTTGTTTTTGTCTTTATACAGTATTATACTAACATTTTCAAAACATCACGGATAGATTGTCATTTATACGGCATATGACTTTCAAACTGACCTCTTTTTAAAAAAAATGCATAATATAATTATTGAGGTGGCTTCAAATAATAAATATAGAGTGGGAGCTGCTTATTAAAATCTCCCAGCTGCAAAGCAGGGTTGAAACTAACACAAAACGAGGCATTAAAGGGTATCAGATTTAAATGTCACTATTTTAATTGTATTATTTGTCTTTGATAACACTTGTGCCATTATCTGCACTGTTATATCCTGGGGTTTACAACAGAAAAACAAAAATTCCCAAAGCTACTTCCATTGTGACAAAAATACACAGTGCAATACCTATATATCTCTTGTAAAAAGGGTCATTTAGTTTAACCCTTTGCCCAAAGCATCTTAAGCCTGCTGCCACTTACAAGGAATGACCGAAAGCAGGTCCTAACACTCACCTGGGTTAAAATTCTTAATTACCTGTATAATTAAAGGAAGAATGATCACATTGGATCTGTCATAACCTGGCAAAATGAAACTGACCTGCCAAGTTGGAAAGTGGGGCTTAGCCACGCCCACTAACACTCCTTTTGACACATATGCATATATATATTATGTGGTAATGGTTGGGGTTTCTCAGAGCTTGTTGGGAATCTGTGTATATCCTGGGGTTTTGCAGAAGGGAAGGTCTGATGAATGGCCCTTGGGAGTCTAAACTGCAAATGTACAGTATTTGAGAAGCACAGTTGCTCCTTTTAGAAAGGAAAACATTCACCATTCTTTGGTAAATCTGGTGCCATGTTTGCCGAAGTTGTGCACCTGTATTCTAGCAAGAAGATTTTGATAAATAGACCCCAATGAGTTGTTTTGCAACAGGCAATATCATTCTGATCATTATTACAGCTCATTTAGTGTGAGTGTGATACATTTTTGTGTCTAATGATAAATTACTCTGTGGGGTCTATTTAGAAAAGTCTTCCAGCTGCAAAACAGGGATAAACCCAGTGCAAAAAACATCACTAGATCTTTCAAAGAAAAGCATTAAAAGCACTAGGATTTTTCCTTTGATAAATCTGGTGCAAATCTTTAGCACTGGTTTTGCAGCTGGGAACGTTAGTAAATAACCACAGAAAGTATACTTTAAACCAGCGTTTCCCAATTGGGGTTCTGCGGAACCCTGGGGTTCCATGGAGCAGTCACAGGGGTTCTGCTGATGGACAGGCCGCCCGCACACACTGTGCCGGATTTCTCCCTCAAAAAATCAGTCTGTCTGTAGCTGCAATTTCTCAGTCAGACATTAGGTGGTGCTGTGCTGCACAGCTCATGCAGCACCTCGTCTGCATTGCTGCCTGCTGCGTGATAAGGTGTCGGTGTGTGTGTATGTGAGTGTGTGTGTGTGTGTGGGGGGGGGGGGGTGAATGTGTGTGTGAGTGTGTGTGTTATTGTGTAAGAGAGAGACGGGCAGAGGGGGGGTGAAAGAGAGACATGGGCAGAGGGGGGGTGAAAGAGAGACATGAGGGTGTGAGACATATTGGGAGGAGGGGGAGACACTGGGGGAAGGTGAGAGACACTAGAGTGAAGGGAGACTGATAGACACTGGGTAGGGAGAGTGATAGAGACACTGGGGGGAGGAAGTGGCACACTGGCTGGAGGGAGAGAGAGACACTGAGGTGATAAAGAGACATACTGGCTGGATGGAGAGACACTGGGGGAGAGAGTGAGAGACACACTGGGGGGAGGTGAGAGAGACACTGGGGAGGGAGAGTGATAGAGACACTGGGGAGGGAGAGTGGTAGAGACTCTGGGGAGGGAGAGTGGTAGAGACTCTGGGGGGAGGAAGTGACATACTGGCTGGAGGGAGAGACACTGAAGAGATGGAGAGACACTGGCTGGAGGGAGAGACACTGGCTGGAGGGAGAGACACTGGGTGGGGGGAGTGAGTGAGAGACACTGGGGGGAGGTGAGAGAGACACTGGGGAGGGAGAGTGATAGAGACTCTGTGGGGAGGAAGTGATACCAGCACCCCATATCTGGGCCTGTAACTCGGGAAGCAGGGGGGGCCTGAGGCTGAAATCAATGCTGTTCAGCTCAGGAGACCCCTCCTCCTGCACAATATTATAAAAAATTATATTAGAGCAGCTTCGTTACCAGAACGGATTGCCGCTACGGTAATGAATTATTTTTTATTGTGTTTTGATACTAGTGTAGATGAACAGCGGGTCTCCTGAGCTGAACCGCATTGGTTTCAGCCTTGGGGACCCCCTACTTCCCAAGTTACAGGCCAAGATATGGGGTGCCGGTATCCCCCTGCAGAATTTAAATCCCCTGGTCACGTGAAGCGGGAGCTTTTAAAGCACACGGGATACCTGCACCCCACAACGGGGCCTGCAACTCAGGAACTATGGTATCCCCGAGGCTGCAACCAATCCGGTTCAGCTCTGGAGACCCCCTACACATGTACACTATTATTAAAATGTATATTTATGCTTCACGATCGCCTGTGAGAGCCGTGCTTGCAGACGCAGCGTCTCCATGCAGCTCTTACAGGCGGCTTTTTTTTCAATCAGCTATCGCGCTTTCCAAGTTTAAGCACGATGGCAGGGGGGGAAAAAAGCAGCTCGCGCGATCTGGCATATTTTTGCTCGGCCGGACCAAAATGCCCTGAACTTGTTAGTGAATCGCACCTTTGGCTTCACTTTTTAACGGCCGAGCAAAAAATTTCCTTGCGGCCGCAAAAACGCCCTGCTTAGTGCATAGCCCCCATAGTATTATATTAGAAAATCAATCAAGATTCCGCCCTCAGGAGTATTCTGTATTTTTATAAAAAACAGACAACTAGGATCTCATATATAATGATTCTACATAGAACGTATTCTCCTGTTACAGATCTGCTACTTACTTTACACGTGTCCTTCCCTCCTTTCTTATCACCGGTACACATCATGTCCTCTGTTATATTGTATGTGGGCTTCCATTTGTCCTTACATGTCTTTCTATCAATTATGGTTACATTGACTTGCATTAGTTTGTCTGAACCTTCGATTTTTCCGTTGGTGGTTCTTCCCCATCCTGCTGTTTCACAGACAGCCCCTTCTTTGATGTCATTATAATCTTTAGGCAATGGTAGGATGCGTACAGCTTTACCCAGCTCTGCTTTTCCAGACAGCTGAAATACAGTACAATTACAGTTTCAGAATTACAGTAAATTGCAACATTATTATCAATACTATGTACATTCATATTTAAGTTTTTTTTTTTTTTTTTATAACTTGAAGTTTATTGGTTTTTGTTTGCTGTACGTGGTATTCTTCTTTGCTAAACTTCATTCACTTTGTGGTAATTCCAACACTTTTTTCGTTGAAAACACACTACACACAACATAAAACTCATATGGGGAGGAGAGGTAGGGGGGGGGGAGAGGCAGAGTCTCCATCATGTTTCGATAAAATAGGCCTGGTATCCTTTGGTGTTTAAATTTCACTGAACGTGAAGTTCCTGATGGCATCTTTGATATTTAACTAATTTTAAGGGTGACAGCAAGATAACACAACCGGAAAGGAGGGTTACTTTGGTAAGGTGATATTAATGCAGATGTCCTGGTAATCAGACCAAGATACAAAGATTACTCATATTAATACTGGGAAATATAAACTGGAACTTATGCTCATTAATATCTTTATTAGTGATATTACAAATGTTCTTGAGGTGAAATGCCTTTTTGCAGATGAAGCAAAGATCTGAAGCAGGGTCGACACTACATGGAGGTAAATAATGAATGCATTAGGTACATAGAAGAATTGTCAAGAATGTGACAACTACAGTTTAATGGCATAAAATCCAAAATAAGGCCCTTGGATCACAAAAATCCAAAAGCAGAATACAGCATTAATGGCACTATATAGTCAACTACTATAGAGGAAATGGGCCTGGGAATCCTTATTTCAGCTCACTTGAAAGTAGTCGAGCAATGTAACAAACCAATGCGGAGAGCCAGCAGGATGTTAGGTCCTGCAGCAGAGGGAGGTGTATTAGCAGCTGAAAGAGAGGGGTGATGATGCCACTATATAGATCATTGGTAAGACCTTAACTAGAGTACTGTGTTCAGTTCTGGAGACCATATCTCCAGAAGGATGTAAATGGAAACAAGGGAAAGGCGGAATTTTGATAAACTGATAGAAAGTCAAACAGTCATTCAAATAAAGTCTATTTTATAGTGCACTCCGAAATAATTATTTATATATTTTATAGTGAAAAAACTGTGAATAAGTGATAAAAATAAAATGATTAAAAATAGCACGTGGTGCTCTGATCTATGTTGTATGGCTGCCGTATTAAATCATTTGCGTAAACAGTCGTGCAGTGGACAACAAGGAGAGTAGTTCAAATTGTTACTGCTCATGTGATGGAATATACGTGGATGCTAAGTTGCCTAAAGCAACTGATCACAATTACGCTAACACACACTTCATCATTGCAATCAGTGGAAATTCACTGAATATCAGGAGCCATAACCAATCCACTTAGTGTCAATAACACAAAACTGCTTGCTATCTTTATATCATCACTGTGTGTAAATCGTCACACCACCTGATGTTCAATTGTATTCCAATAATAACATAGAACCACTACATAGTGTACAATGGCATTACTTATAGCAAGAATAGTTAACAACTGCTATCAACACATGTTGATCCTAAATGTTCATTAATGTGGATGCGTATTTGTCCAATGAATGTATAATGAATATATCAAAGCATAGTGTTATGCCTAAAAACTGATATATAAATGCTTTTAATGTTAACAGTGCAGCTCCAACATCACTGCATAGGTTTAAACTCCTCTAATGATTGCAATGTGGTGCATGATTGTACTCGTGCTGCAGAGTCTCTCACAAACTAGCTAAACTGGCAAATTAAAGCTGTTTCTGAAAACAGTGCAGCTCTAACATCACTGCCAAGTTGTAAACTAAACTCCCTCAATCTAATGATGGTAAGTATGCAGCAAAAATGCTTCAAAAGTGTCAATAGCAATATATTGTGGTTTGAGTACTTAGCTATTTAGTAGCATCCAAAGTGCTTCTTGTGGGAGACTCTTTGCACGACAGCGGCGGCAGTCAGAGGATCGCGAACACCACATGACGTGACGTCACCGCGCCATACGCGTTTCTCTCCAGGCAGAGCTTCGTCAGGGGCAGGTGAATACAGGGAACTCCCCTTACTGCGTATATATTGTATCCATTCTGTTGTGAATGGTGAATGCAACGCCAGGCTAATTTGGCATGTGATGTAGGTCAGCCTACAGGATAGCCCAGGGGAGGGGGGAGACATACGCATTGACTGTGTAACCATACTGATAACAAAGATCAGTGATTGAACCTGATTAGCTGTTAGTGCATAAACAACAGGGTTTTGTACATTGACTGATTGACATTATATACCGAAGGGTTCAATCGCGCATGCGCCTGTCGGCACGTCCTGAATAGCAATACCGGCTCCCAACCTGTACCGAAGCTGTGCGCAAACAGGGAGACTATAGAGCATGTTACACATGCGTTATTTACATCAGTTATGCACGTATATGACGATTGCAGTACAATACATGCATCGATAAGTGGGAAAAAAGTAGTGCTTCACTTTAAGTACATTTTCGCTTTACATATATGCTCTGGACCCATTGCGTACGTTAATGCCTGTATATCCCTGTACTGTGAAGCACTGCTTGCATGACTGGCATTGTTTGTCATCCAATTCGGGCACATTGAGAGGATGCAGGTTGTCTTCACCTACATCCCATTGAGGGATAGAGAACCAGAAGCGAGATAACAGAGTGTCACGGGAGACTCCTGTGGCGGGTAGGATCTCGGTGGCCGGAACAGCACGAGCGTAGTAGGGGTCACAAGCAGAGATCAGAGGCAGGCGGTAGATAGCGAAGTCAGGAAACAAGCAGGGGTCCAAGGCAGGCGGCAGGTAGCGAAGTCAGGAAACAAGCAGAGGTACGAGGCAGGCGACAGGTAGCGAAGTCAGGTAACAAGCAGAGGTCGGCAACAAGAAGACTGGAACAGGACAGGGGAGCAGGGACAGGTCTGGGAGCAGGGACTGAGAACAGGAACAAACAGGGACAAGCCAGATTACCAGCAAGGGCTTTACTGTGAACAGACTTCTATAATACAGGTACAGGTACAGGTACAGATCAGGATCAAAGGCATGTGCATAGGAGTCTGACTTCAAGCAAAGGCAATTGAACCAACCAGGAAGCAGAAGCTATAAAGGATAGAGACAGGAGCAACAAGAAGACAGGCAGGCAGACAGAGGAACCCAGAGGAAACAGAAGACAGCAGCACACCCAGTGGACAAAGAAGAACTATGGCTAGGCAGGAGGTCTAGGAGACCCTGACATTACTCCCCCTCTCAAGAGCGTTCTCCGGACGATCCTCCAGGCTCTTCAGGGAAACCTTGATGGAAGGCCAACTTAATGTTTACGGTAAGTGCTGATGGGAAATCTGTGAGAGGGGCATTTATCCTCATCACAAGAGCGTTGGCATCAGCATCAAGAACATTAGGCATAGCAAGGAACTTCACCAGGGATCCGTCTAACGTCATAGCAGGGGCATGGACATCAGGAATGTGGGCATCAAGGACGAGTGCAGACTTTTCACATGGGTAAGTGGGAACATAGAATTCACGCTCCATGGTCTCCTTTTGTGACTGCCGTTTCGTGGTATTACCTAAATTCTCATTTAGACCAGCTATTTGAGTTTTCAGCTCTTGAAGCTGTCCTTCTGCACTTCTTTTCCCACTCAATGCAGTTGTCAGTTCAGCTTCTTTGGAGTTGAGTCGCGACTCCATATCTCCCAGCTGACTCAGAGTAAAGCTTAAATATGTTGCATCTTCTTCATTTCTGATCTGCAGCTGCCGGTACTCCTCCCGGGCATTGTACAGCTCCAGCTGCAGCCGGACCTCATCACGGGCTGTGTGGTCCAATAATTTGCAGGCATCAGCCATTTTGACCACATAGCGCTGTGTCAGGCCAGCCACTTGACAGACGGACACCTTCTCTCTCTCCTCCTTTTTGGCAAGCTGTGTCTTGAGCTCAGCGATCTGCGCCTGCAGCGCTGTGAGTTGCTGAATGTGTGTTCAGCTGCTAGCTTTAGCTCTTCCTCCAGCGAGGCTCTGGTTATGCTCAGTGTGGCCTTCAGCTCCTCATGCTGTTCTTTGGGGACACACTGGGTGCTCAAATACTCTTGCAGCATCTTTATTTTGTAGGCAGTCTGGAAACTTTCTTTCTGCAGAACTCGATGCTTTTCTTCAGCATTCACCCATTTCTCCTTGGTGTCCTGCAGATGTGTACGCAGTTCTCGCAGCTGACTCTGCAGCATATTTTCAGCTTGTGTGAGCCGCTCCAGGGAGACACGTTCTTCTTGCAGCACTCTCTCTGCATTCTGCAGTGCTGTCTGCACGTCTAACTTTTCCTGGGCCAACTGTTTCTTCTCCTCTCCTAATTCATGGAGTTTCTTATCTCCTTCCCTGACTTGGACATAGAGATTCTTGCACTCTTGAGTTACAGTTTCAAAACTGATATTTAACCCTTCGAAGATTTCTCTCAATGAACATAGTTCTGTGTTGAAGTGGCAACTCTTCTCCTTAGATGCTTCCAGCTTTGTAGTAAGCCTGTGAACCTCTTTCTGAGATGCTTGCAGTGCTGCATCAACTTGAGCCATGAAAGTCTGGTACTGGGCAGAATCAGCGTAGGCCTTCTCCAGCTTACTTGACAAGATCACCCTGTCATTCTCCAACTGATATTTTTCTTTTTCCCAGTCACCCTCTGCTTTTTCCAGCGCTAATTGCATCCTTGACTTTTCTTCTATCAATAGTCTGTTCTCCTCTTCTGATTCATGGAGTCTTTTATCTCCTTCACTGGCTTGGACAGAGAAGTTCTTACTCATTTGGTTTATAACTTCAAACCTACTATTTAACTCTTCGGAGGCGTCTCTCATAGAACGTATCTCTGTTTTCAAGTAGCATCTCTCCTCCCGAATGACTTCCATCTCTTTTTTGAAGTAGCAAATCTCCTCCTAGGAGACTTTAAGCTCTGTATTAAGCCTGTCAATTTCCTTCATAGAGATTTCCAGGAATTCGTTACTTTTAGAAGCGAGGCGCCGATTCTCAGCAGCATCAGCATATGCCTTCTCCAGCTCACCTGACATGACATCCAGGTCACTGGTGCTTTTCTTTTTCCTGGAGAACACACTTAGCAATTGCTGAGGATAGACAGCTCTGTAGTGCAGCCTTGGCTTCTTACGCTTTATCTAAATGTCCATGAAGACAATCAATCTCTTTTCGTGCAGATTGAAGTGTCTGAGTTAGGGCATCTTTTCCTGGATTAAATACATCGTTCTTTTCTTCCACTATTCTTGGGATAAATCTGTGAGTTGCCTTATCTGCAGCATATCTCTTTCATCAAATGCAGACTCTGGGGTTAAAGGTTCATCCTTAGTTTCAACTTCCACAGTAATACCTCCCTTCTTTTTCTTCTTCTTCCTTGCTTTGAGAAGTTCTGAAGAATCAGTGGTACTGTGTTCACATTTACTGCTCAAGACTGTTTTCAGAGTGGGAGCTATAACTTCAGACATACTGTAGGGAAACCAAACTTCCCAAGAAACCAGTAATGCAGAAAATGTGTCTTTAAAGCAGAAGCATTAGAATGAACAACAGGAATATTAGACACAGAGAGACACAAGATAGGAGAGCTTTTGAGACTTTAGCATCAGTCACGGAGATTTATAAATGCAAGGAAAAAACATAGACATAGAAACCTGTAGTTATATCTGAAACTTTAGAAATCTGGCGTAGGGATATCATACAGACAGAGAGAACCTGCAGTTAAATCTGAATCTTTAGACATCAGGCGTAGGAATATCATATAGACAGCAGGAAACTACTACAGAGAAAATTTGCAGTTAGATCTGAAACTTTTGACATCAGACATAGGAATATCAGACAGAGAACCTTGCAGTTAAATCTGAAACTTCTGATATCAGGCGTAGGGATATCACAGGTTGCAGAGAAACAAACTTTAAGGGAACTTGCAGGTAAACCTGAAACCTTAGAACCAATCATAGGAAGAACAACAGATTGCAGGAAAAATCACAGTATGCAGTAACAAAATAATGGAAGCACTCTTGTCTTTTGAAATGGGAACCCTGTGAACAGCAGTGGTCCAACCAGGGATGCAGAAACAAGCCTTGTCCAGGGAATGAAAAGTCAGAGTCTAAAAAGGTGGCAACAGGTACTGCAAGGGTTAACCCAGGCACTGCACAAAAGAAAAATCTCAAAGAAAGGTGCAGTAGTCTTTGCAGCAACAGTTCTAGTCTCAGCAAAAATGTTTTTTCGTTATGAACGCAATAATTCTTGCAGAACACTTAGCATCAAAAAAAAACCTTCCCAACTGGGATTTCCAAAAAAGAAACGAAAGTACTTATCTTCAACCATGCGGATGTGGTCTGCTGCAGCAGGCAGGAAAGGGTGCAGGCAGAAGAAGAATCTGTTCCAGCGAGGTCCAGAAGCGGCCTTTGCTTTCTGTCACGGGAGACTCCTGTGGCGGGTAGGATCTCGGTGGCCGGAACAGCACGAGCGTAGTAGGGGTCACAAGCAGAGATCAGAGGCAGGCGGCAGATAGCGAAGTCAGGAAACAAGCAGGGGTCCGAGGCAGGCGGCAGGTAGCGAAGTCAGGTAACAAGTAGAGGTCGGCAACGAGGAGACGGGAACAGGACAGGGGAGCAGGGACAGGTCTGGGAGCAGGGACTGAGAACAGGAACAAACAGGGACAAGCCAGATTACCAGCAAGGGCTTTACTGTGAACAGACTTCTATAATACAGGTACAGGTACAGGAACAGATCAGGATCAGAGGCATGTGCATAGGCGTCTGACTTCAAGCAAAGGCAATTGAACCAACCAGGAAGCAGAAGCTATAAAGGACAGAGACAGGAGCAACAAGAAGACAGACAGGCAGACAGAGGAACCCAGAGGAAACAGAAGACAGCAGCACACCCAGTGGACAAAGAAGAACTATGGCTAGACAGGAGGTCTAGGAGACCCTGACACAGAGTAACAAGGACAACTTTACTGATGTGAATCCCACTCACTCATGGCTGTGTGAGTGTAACATTGATATATTCTTATTTATTACCCTTATCTTCCCACTCCCCCCCCCCTCCCTTTTCCCTTTCCCTTCATCCTATTACCCGTCTCTTGTGTATTGTGATCCGTTCAGTTACATGAATACTAAATGTGCACGAATATTTACTGTACATATCATTTTTCTTTGCGCTCACCGAATTCTATCATAATTTACTGTACAAAACAATACATGTGGCTTACTACTGTTTAGTAAAACGTTCTTACCTTCAAAAGCTGGATGTCATTAGCAAATGTCTTTTTGTTATAACGCTCATGTGGGATAGATTTTAAAACCTTAAAATGCTGCTTTTCTTGTTCCTTTCCACGTATTGAATGAGCACCAAGAGTAATTGTTGTTTTTTTATTACTGGAAAGAAAAGGCAGAGCTTTGATACATGCATTATATGGATTCTCTTTGGTAAATGAATGAAGACTGTGAGGCCTACACAGATTATTTTTTTAACATTTTAGTGCCTTAAATTTTATTACTTAAAATAAATACAACCTTTAAAAAAATGTGAGTTTTATGTAAGAAGACTTCATACATATGATGTATAATTTGATGTTCCACATTATTTTTATGCATTACATCATGTTGAATACCTGATTGATACAATTTATATAACAATAATAATAATGGGGAATTCTCACAAAAAGAAAGGAAGATTTGGTATTCATTACTACAGTATGTACAATAAAGCGCCATTGTTCTGTGTCCAGTTCAGTTTCTTCCTGTTTCTGTCTGTTTCCCCAAGAAGGGGAGAAAGAGTATGGTACAGACGCTAAGAAGTTAATCGAAAGAGATTTCTATGTAGACGATGGGCTCAAATCAGTCCCTACAGAACAGAAAGCTATTGACTCTCCCTCAAAAGAAAACAAAAGATGCTTGCAAATGCCAACATGAGGCTCCACAAAATAGCCTCTAAAAGCACCAAAGTGATGGAGGCGTTTGATTTGAACGATCACGCTAACGATCTGAAAGATTTAGACCTTGGGTTCGATGCGCAACCAATACAGTGGTTTTCAGGATTGAGCTGTGATCTTAAAGCGGACACTTTTACGTTCTAAATATTTATGGGGGGAAAACCATATAACTGATATGGAGTCCTGTCTACAGTCAACAGTCTCTATGACCCTCTTGGAATCATAGCCCCAGTCACCATACGAGGAAAGTCTCCCCTCAGAGAGCTGTCTGCAGAAACACGGGACTGGGATACTCCACTACCTCCAGAAAATAAAAGAGAGTGGGAGGTGTGGAAGGATTCCCTAAAGACCATTGAGCAACTGCAGATCCCACGCACCGCACCTAGTGTATTCACCCATATCCCTCACCACTGCACACAAGAAAGAGATTTGCGTTTTCTCAGATGCTTCTATGAAAGCCATACCAGTAGTGGCTTAAAGGTTACATATACAAATGGCTACTAGCTACTGGCACTTTGTCCATGTAAAAACAGTATACAGTAAAATACAAATTAAATTAATAAATGTTTTACTTACCCCTGCCAGGATGAAGGCCATCACCCTCCTCCTCCTCTTCTTCATCAACATGGAAGGGTTGATGCCCAACCATTAAAACACCAGTAACCCCTTAATTACCTTTGCGGTTACTAAAGCCATGGTAATTAAAGGGTTAACCGGTCCTGCTACACAACCGGGAGGCCTAACCCCCTGACCCAGGGAAACTACTCCCATTCCCCACCCGCTCTACCCCCATCACAACACACACAAATGGGCAAAGCTCTAGTAGCCAAATGGCTAATAGCGCTTTTGCCCATTTGCGCAGCAAAAAAAAAAAAGAAAGTACACAATACAAAACTGTACATTAAAATAAGCAGGAGGCCTTAAACCCATTGATTGCCCCTGTGGTTACCTATGTCCTCAACATGGGAACAGATAACCACATTGGCAATCTATGGGCATGCTACTACTCACCCCCTTTACCTCCAACAACCACCCCCCCCCCCCCAACAAATACAGTATTGGGCTAAAGCCCTATTATCCAGATCTGGACAATAGTGCATTTGCCCATTACAAATAAAACATAGTTGAAGGTGCATTCTCGGCTGACGGCTGGCAACAACGACATAGGAGGAGCTTGCTGATGTAGGTAGTTAAGCAAAGGTCAGACCGCACGGGGAATGAGTGCTCGAAGTACGATCAAACATCAGGGATATGCAGTACAAGGGAAGGATACACCCCCCCGCCCCACACCCTTCAACTCCCTTTTCTTTCTTTATGTGGATTTATGTTTCTTACATCTTCAATATGTTTTGATTTTATTTGAGTGTTGAGCTGTAACAATGGAAGAAATGTGTTTTATGCTTTTCGGGGAAACTTAATAAAATTTAAGTTACAAAAAAAAAAAAAACATTAGCCTGCTAGCATATAGTAAATAAAAGCAGTATTTACCCCTGCCAGGATGAAGGCCATCCTCGTCCTTCTGGTCCTCCTCATCTTCCTCTTCCATGGGCAGTAATAGTAAAATTTAAAAAACTAGCTACTGGCCTTTAACCCTTTAATCAACTTAGCAGTTATTAACCGCTATGGTAAAATAGTGCTTTTGCCCATTTGTGCTGAAATAAAAATAGATATATAGTAAAATACAATTGACGATACAATACATTACAATACATAGTAGGCAATAACCCCATTGATTTTCATGGTGGCAACTTATGCCCACAATGGGGGCACAGATATCCCCAATGGCAATGAATAAACAACCTAAAAAATATTTAAAAAAAAAAATACATTAAATTAAATTAAAAAAAACGTTATCCCAAAAATGCATAGATTGTCAATGTGGTTATCTATACCCTCAAAGGGACATAGATAAACACATTGCCATTCAATGGGCATCCTAAAAAATACACAAAATACACAAAAAAACACAAACGGGTATCGGTTAATAATCGCTAAGGGGATTAAAGGGTTACAGTAGCTAGTTTTTTTTATTTTACTGTTGTTGCCAACAGAGGAGGTAGACAATGAGGATCAGAATGACAAGGACAACCTTCATCCTAGCTGGGATAAGTACAACTTTTATTTACTATATGCTGGCTTCTGTTTTATTTTTAATGGGCAAATGCGCTATTATCCAGATCTGAATAATAGGGCTTTTGCCGAATAATGTATCTGTTGGGGGGGAGGAGTTGATGGAGGTAGACAGGGTGGATAGTAGGGTGCCCATTGATTGCCAATGTGGTTATCTGTGCCCTGTTGGGCATAAGTAACCACAGGGCAATCAATGGGTTTATTGCCTACTATTTATTTTAATGTACATTGTCAATTTAATTGTATTGTGTATTCATTTATTTTTTACTGCACAAATGGGCAAACTATTAGCCATTTGGCTACTTGTTCTTTTGCCCATTTGTGTGTGTGGTGATGCGGGTAGAGGGGGTGGAGTGTGGGGGTAGTTTCCCTAGGGTGGGTGGTTAGGCCTCCCAGATGCCTAGTGGGAGGGGTTAACCCCTTAATTACCATAGCAGTTACAACCTCTAAGGTAATGAAGGGGTTAACTCATCCCGCAACCCTCTGGTGGGCCTAACCACCCTCCCCAGGGCAACTACAATACAAATTACAATAAACCCTCCATCCATCCCATTAAAACACCAGTAACCCCTTAATTACCTTAGCAGTAACCACAGCCGCCGACAAGAGGGGAGAGCCGGGACAATTGTCCTGGGCCTGGAGGCTGCGGGGGCCCGGCCGGCACTGACAGTTGGGCCCAAACTGTGGCCGGGCCCCAGCTGCTCTGGGTTCGGCAGCCGGACAAACATCCGCATCCAGCTGCCGGGCCTCAGTTTTCCTCCCCTGCAGCAAGGTTCTCTCTGCTGCTTTTGCAGCCCCCCATGTAGGCCCCATCCCTGCACTGGATGTTGGGTGGGCTGTATGGCACGGCATTGAAGATGCGCTTGCATGTGATGTGGAGCGCGGTATTATGTATGTGATGTGCAGGGGGGATGTGTGTGATGTGCAGGGCGGGTAATGTGCAGAGGGGTGATGTACAGAGGGGGTGATGTGCAGGGGAGTATTATGTGTGTGATGTGCAGTGGGAGGGGTGATTTCCAGGGAGGGGTTGTTTGTGATGTGCAGGGGGGTGAGGTGCAGAGGGGTTGATGTGCAGGGGGGTATTATCTGTGTGATGTGCAGGGGTGATGTGTGTGAAGTGCAGGTGGGGACATGGGGGTGCTGGGGAGGGCGTGATGTGCAGGGCAGTATAATCTGTGTGATGTGCAGGGGGAGATATGTGATGTGCAGGGCAGTATAATCTGTGTGATGTGCAGGGGGAGATATGTGATGTGCAGGGCAGTATAATCTGTGTGATGTGCAGGGGGAGATGTGTGATGTGCAGGGCAGTATAATCTGTGTGATGTGCAGGGGGAGATGTGTGATGTGCAGGGCAGTATAATCTGTGTGATGTGCAGGGCAGTATAATCTGTGTGATGTGCAGGGCAGTATAATCTGTGTGATGTGCAGGGGGAGATGTGTGATGTGCAGGGCAGTATAATCTGTGTGATGTGCAGGGCAGTATAAGCTGTGTGATGTGCAGGGGGAGATGTGTGATGTGCAGGGCAGTATAATCTGTGTGATGTGCAGGGCAGTATAATCTGTGTGATGTGCAGGGCAGTATAATCTGTGTGATGTGCAGGGGGAGATGTGTGATGTGCAGGGCAGTATAATCTGTGTGATGTGCAGGGCAGTATAATCTGTGTGATGTGCAGGGGGAGATGTGTGATGTGCAGGGCAGTATAATCTGTGTGATGTGCAGGGGGAGATGTGTGATGTGCAGGGCAGTATAATCTGTGTGATGTGCAGGGCAGTATAATCTGTGTGATGTGCAGGGGGAGATGTGTGATGTGCAGGGCAGTATAATCTGTGTGATGTGCAGGGGGAGATGTGTGATGTGCAGGGCAGTATAAGATGTGTGATGTGCAGGGCAGTATAATCTGTGTGATGTGCAGGGGGGGATGTGTGATGTGCAGGGCAGTATAATCTGTGTGATGTGCAGGGCAGTATAATCTGTGTGATGTGCAGGGCAGTATAATCTGTGTGATGTGCAGGGCAGTATAATCTGTGTGATGTGCAGGGCAGTATAATCTGTGTGATGTGCAGGGCAGTATAATCTGTGTGATGTGCAGGGGGAGATGTGTGATGTGCAGGGCAGTATAATCTGTGTGATGTGCAGGGGGAGATGTGTGATGTGCAGGGCAGTATAATCTGTGTGATGTGCAGGGCAGTATAATCTGTGTGATGTGCAGGGCAGTATAATCTGTGTGATGTGCAGGGGGAGATGTGTGATGTGCAGGGCAGTATAATCTGTGTGATGTGCAGGGCAGTATAATCTGTGTGATGTGCAGGGCAGTATAATCTGTGTGATGTGCAGGGCAGTATAATCTGTGTGATGTGCAGGGCAGTATAATCTGTGTGATGTGCAGGGGGAGATGTGTGATGTGCAGGGCAGTATAATCTGTGTGATGTGCAGGGGGAGATGTGTGATGTGCAGGGCAGTATAATCTGTGTGATGTGCAGGGGGAGATGTGTGATGTGCAGGGCAGTATAAACTGTGTGATGTGCAGGGGGAGATGTGTGATGTGCAGGGCAGTATAATCTGTGTGATGTGCAGGGGGAGATGTGTGATGTGCAGGGCAGTATAATCTGTGTGATGTGCAGGGCAGTATAAGCTGTGTGATGTGCAGGGGGAGATGTGTGATGTGCAGGGCAGTATAAGCTGTGTGATGTGCAGGGGGTATGTGTGATGTGCAGGGCAGTATAATCTGTGTGATGTGCAGGGCAGTATAATCTGTGTGATGTGCAGGGGGAGATGTGTGATGTGCAGGGCAGTATAATCTGTGTGATGTGCAGGGGGAGATGTGTGATGTGCAGGGCAGTATAATCTGTGTGATGTGCAGGGGGAGATGTGTGATGTGCAGGGCAGTATAAGCTGTGTGATGTGCAGGGCAGTATAATCTGTGTGATGTGCAGGGCAGTATAATCTGTGTGATGTGCAGGGGGAGATGTGTGATGTGCAGGGCAGTATAATCTGTGTGATGTGCAGGGGGAGATGTGTGATGTGCAGGGCAGTATAATCTGTGTGATGTGCAGGGCAGTATAATCTGTGTGATGTGCAGGGCAGTATAATCTGTGTGATGTGCAGGGCAGTATAATCTGTGTGATGTGCAGGGGGAGATGTGTGATGTGCAGGGGGAGATGTGTGATGTGCAGGGCAGTATAATCTGTGTGATGTGCAGGGCAGTATAATCTGTGTGATGTGCAGGGGGAGATGTGTGATGTGCAGGGCAGTATAATCTGTGTGATGTGCAGGGGGTATGTGTGATGTGCAGGGCAGTATAATCTGTGTGATGTGCAGGGCAGTATAATCTGTGTGATGTGCAGGGGGAGATGTGTGATGTGCAGGGCAGTATAATCTGTGTGATGTGCAGGGGGGGATGTGTGATGTGCAGGGGGAGATATGTGATGTGCAGGGCAGTATAATCTGTGTGATGTGCAGGGCAGTATAATCTGTGTGATGTGCAGGGGGAGATGTGTGATGTGCAGGGCAGTATAATCTGTGTGATGTGCAGGGGGAGATGTGTGATGTGCAGGGCAGTATAATCTGTGTGATGTGCAGGGGGAGATGTGTGATGTGCAGGGCAGTATAATCTGTGTGATGTGCAGGGGGAGATGTGTGATGTGCAGGGCAGTATAATCTGTGTGATGTGCAGGGGGTATGTGTGATGTGCAGGGCAGTATAATCTGTGTGATGTGCAGGGGGAGATGTGTGATGTGCAGGGCAGTATAATCTGTGTGATGTGCAGGGGGAGATGTGTGATGTGCAGGGCAGTATAATCTGTGTGATGTGCAGGGGGAGATGTGTGATGTGCAGGGCAGTATAAGCTGTGTGATGTGCAGGGCAGTATAATCTGTGTGATGTGCAGGGGGGGATGTGTGATGTGCAGGGGGAGATATGTGATGTGCAGGGCAGTATAATCTGTGTGATGTGCAGGGCAGTATAATCTGTGTGATGTGCAGGGGGAGATGTGTGATGTGCAGGGCAGTATAATCTGTGTGATGTGCAGGGGGAGATGTGTGATGTGCAGGGCAGTATAATCTGTGTGATGTGCAGGGCAGTATAATCTGTGTGATGTGCAGGGCAGTATAATCTGTGTGATGTGCAGGGCAGTATAATCTGTGTGATGTGCAGGGCAGTATAATCTGTGTGATGTGCAGGGCAGTATAATCTGTGTGATGTGCAGGGCAGTATAATCTGTGTGATGTGCAGGGCAGTATAATCTGTGTGATGTGCAGGGCAGTATAATCTGTGTGATGTGCAGGGGGAGATGTGTGATGTGCAGGGCAGTATAATCTGTGTGATGTGCAGGGCAGTATAAGCTGTGTGATGTGCAGGGGGAGATGTGTGATGTGCAGGGCAGTATAAACTGTGTGATGTGCAGGGGGTATGTGTGATGTGCAGGGCAGTATAATCTGTGTGATGTGCAGGGCAGTATAATCTGTGTGATGTGCAGGGCAGTATAATCTGTGTGATGTGCAGGGGGAGATGTGTGATGTGCAGGGCAGTATAATCTGTGTGATGTGCAGGGGGTATGTGTGATGTGCAGGGCAGTATAATCTGTGTGATGTGCAGGGCAGTATAATCTGTGTGATGTGCAGGGGGAGATGTGTGATGTGCAGGGCAGTATAATCTGTGTGATGTGCAGGGCAGTATAATCTGTGTGATGTGCAGGGCAGTATAATCTGTGTGATGTGCAGGGGGGGATGTGTGATGTGCAGGGCAGTATAATCTGTGTGATGTGCAGGGCAGTATAATCTGTGTGATGTGCAGGGGGTATGTGTGATGTGCAGGGCAGTATAATCTGTGTGATGTGCAGGGCAGTATAATCTGTGTGATGTGCAGGGGGAGATGTGTGATGTGCAGGGCAGTATAATCTGTGTGATGTGCAGGGCAGTATAATCTGTGTGATGTGCAGGGGGAGATGTGTGATGTGCAGGGCAGTATAATCTGTGTGATGTGCAGGGGGTATGTGTGATGTGCAGGGCAGTATAATCTGTGTGATGTGCAGGGGGAGATGTGTGATGTGCAGGGCAGTATAAGCTGTGTGATGTGCAGGGCAGTATAATCTGTGTGATGTGCAGGGCAGTATAATCTGTGTGATGTGCAGGGGGGGATGTGTGATGTGCAGGGCAGTATAATCTGTGTGATGTGCAGGGCAGTATAATCTGTGTGATGTGCAGGGGGTATGTGTGATGTGATGGCCGGGCATGTGTGTGATGTGCAGGGGGAGATGTGTGATGTGCAGGTGGGGGCATGTGTGTGATGTGCAGGGGGGATGTGTGTGATATTCAGGGGGGATGTGTGAGATGGGCAGTGGGGGGGATTGGTATGATGTGCATGGGGGGGATGTGTGTGATGGGCAAGGGGGATTTGCATGATTTGCTGGGGTGTATGTGTGTGATGTGCAGGGGGGATGTGTGTGATGTGCAGGGGGGATATGTGTGATGTGCAGGGGGGATGTGTGTGATGTGCAGGGGGGGTGTGATGTGCAGGGGGATGTGTGTGATGTGCAGGGGGGGGTGATGTGCTGGGGGGTATGTGTCTGATGTGCTGGGGGGATGTGTGTGATGTGCAGGGGGGACATGTGTGATGTGCAGGGGGGGATGTGTGATGTGCATGGGGTATTTGCATGATTTGCTGGGGGGTATGTGTGTGATGTGCAGGGGGGGTATGTGTGATGTGCAGGGGGGATGTGTGATGTGCAGTGGGCAGGGGGTGTGATGTGCAGAAGGGATGTGTGTGATGTTCAGGGGGGGTGATGTTCAGGGGGGGTGTGTGATGGGCAGGGGGGATTTTGTGTTGTGCAGGGGGGGGTGCATGATTTGCAGAGGGGATATGTGTGAAGTGCATGGGGGATGTATGTGATGTGCAGGGAGGGGGATATATGTGATGTGCAGGGGGGATGTGTGTGATGTGCAGTGGGGGGGGGTATATGTGATGTGCAGGGGGGATATGTGTGATGTGCAGGGGGGATGTGTGTGATTTGCAGGGGGGATGTGTGTGATGTGCAGGGGGGGTGTGATGTGCAGGGGGATGTGTGTGATGTGCAGGGGGGGGTGATGTGCTGGGGGGTATGTGTCTGATGTGCTGGGGGGATGTGTGTGATGTGCAGGGGGGACATGTGTGATGTGCAGGGGGGGATGTGTGATGTGCATGGGGTATTTGCATGATTTGCTGGGGGGTATGTGTGTGATGTGCAGGGGGGGTATGTGTGATGTGCAGGGGGGATGTGTGATGTGCAGTGGGCAGGGGGTGTGATGTGCAGAAGGGATGTGTGTGATGTTCAGGGGGGGTGATGTTCAGGGGGGGTGTGTGATGGGCAGGGGGGATTTTGTGTTGTGCAGGGGGGGGTGCATGATTTGCAGAGGGGGTATGTGTGAAGTGCATGGGGGATGTATGTGATGTGCAGGGAGGGGGATATATGTGATGTGCAGGGGGGATGTGTGTGATGTGCAGTGGGGGGGGGTATATGTGATGTGCAGGGGGGATGTGTGCGATGTGCAGGGGGGGTTTCTGATGAGCAGGGGGGGATTTGTGTGATGTGCATGGGGGTGTATGTAGGGTGTCCAAATGTTCCAGTTTAGCCAGGACATTCACGTTTTTTAGGCCTCTCTCTCAATTTTTTTGGAGTGTTGTCCCGGTTTTCTATGCTGCTGGCCATGCATGCATGATCGGCCCAGTGAAAACTGTAGTCCTGGGCCCCTAGAAACCTGTCTGTGGCCTGCAGTAACCACTAATGTGATTAAGGGGTTACTGGTGTTTTAATGGTAGGGCATCGGCCCTTCCATGTTGGTGAAGAGGAGGATGCCTTCAACTTGACAGGGGTAAGTAAAACATTTATTCATTTAATTTATATTTTACTGTATACTGTATTTAAAAGGACAACAATGCTTGTATTCATATTTGGCTACTAGGGCATTTGCCCATTCCTATGTGGATGTGGTTTTTTGAGAGTAGAGGGAGTGGATGAAGGGGTGGACGGTTAGGCCTCTCGGTTGGGTAGTGGGACGGGTTAACCCCTTCATTACCTTAGCTGTAGTAATCGCTAAGGTAATTAAGGAGTTAACCCCTCCCACAACACTCCCAGTAGGCCTAACCACCCACCCTGGGGCAATTACCCCATTTACCAACTCCCTCTACCCCCAAAAAACAGGTACTTTGGTTTAACCCTTTAATTAATTTAGCGACTAGCGGCTAAGATAATGAAGCTACTTTTATTTTATTTTAATTACATAGTATTGAAGGAGGGGGTCTCCGGAACTAATCCACATTTATTTTAAACCCCGGGACCCTTTGTTTCATGAGATAGAGGCCCCAGTATGGGGTTCTGGTATCTCCTGCAAATGTAATTCTCCCACGTCATGTGACATTTAAACATACAGGAAATACCGCCACCCGATACCGGGGCCTGTAACTCAGGAATCAGGGGGTCCCCGGGGCTGAAATGAATGTGGTTCAGCTCCGAAGCCCCCTGTTTCAATACTATGTAATTAAAATAAAATAAAGCAGCCCGGTAGGATTAACACAGCGGGATTTCCGTTTAGAAGCAGGGACTTGGGGTTGGCGCGAGGTTTGCGTATGCGCAGTGTGTGGAGTCCCGGCGGCCATTACAGATTGCACAGACGCAGATAGTGCTAGCGGCAGCCATTACAGCACTGCGCATGCGCGATAAAGATAGCACACGCGGCTCCAATAGAGTAGAAGCTCAAAAGGAATTACATTACCCAGAAGCCTCTGGGGACTGCCCTTTCATCCATGTCACCTGCGCATTACAGCCAAATAGGGCTTACAGATTCTCCTGCTGCAAAGGGGATACATTGTTGCGCGCTGGAGTCAGGAAGCTGACAGTGGAGCACGAGTGTCAGTAGAAGCTGGGACACAGACAGGGGAGGGTGTATATGTGCAGGGAGGCAGGTAGCCTCTGCACTAGGCCAGAGATCACCCCTAGGCCCTACTCACCCAATAGTTTGTGGTTGTTACAGGGACAGGCCCTTAGCTAGGAACCCTGCCCCTTTAGTTGTTTGTTAGTTCAAGGACACAGTCAGAACGCTACGCAGCCCTGAAGGTTGTGGTCTGGGACCAGACCCTGTCCAGTTGCAGAGACGGTTTCAACGGTGGGAGCATCCTTCAGGACATCATCCCACACGGGGGTGGAATGGTCGCGGGATCAGAGGATCCACTTATCTCCACGTCAGCGAGCCTGGGTGTGGACACACCCGGCAGGTACCATTATACACCAAGTGCACCAACTATATCCTCATCTAGTACGGCGCTGATCAAGCCTTAAAGGTTGTTGGACTGTTGAGACTACAGTATGGGTACATGGTGTGGGGTGAAGGCCCTGCGAGGCGTGGGGCAGTTGTATCTCTAGTCATTATAGAGTCTAGTGTTCAGGGTTATCTGTTATCTCAATGTTCAGTAATGGCCTTTCTATTTTTACAGAGCTGTGTGTTCAATTGATTGTGTCCTATGAGGGGCTGCTTCCGCTCTGCTGGGATCCCTCACCGATGGAGGCGCTGCACCATAGTAAGTATATACCCAAGGCTCTCCTTGGCAGAGGCTTAGAATCCTGTGAGCCAACAGGTATAATCAGCATCAGTAGCATAATCACATCTTACCTATCTCACTTAGGGGAAACAGGACTACATAATGAATCATCCGTGCTGCGACAAATACATTTTTGGTTGATACATAGTAACTTCCTTCTACGCAAACAAACTTTTTAGGGTTTTCACCAAGTTGAACTTGGCAGACGATTTTGAGGTCCTTTCTTCTTTTTGGCATACAAAAACATTATTTTATAGTACATACTATTAACATCTGTACAACTAGCGCTGTCCATTTCTGTGCTTTAAAAAACATGATGACAAACTCATTTTTGATACTAATGGATCAGATTGAGAAATTTGAGGTAAGTACATAGGACCACATAGCACAATTAACATTAGATGCCTGGAATTTTATATCATGTGGGATGCTTAGTACAGCGGTGTGCAAACTGGGGGGCGCAAGATTGTTTAGGGGGGGCGCGGGCAGCTGCGGCGGTTTTGCCAGGAGCAGAGAAAAAAGCCGTCTGTGGCTGCAATTTCTCTTTTGGACATTAGGTGGCGTTGCGCTACACAGCTACACAGCAGCATCTCATTCTTGCTCCTTGCATCAGCGTGGTGAGTGTGTGTGACATGGGGAGGGGGGGTGAGTGTGAGACGGACATGGGGAGGTAGTTTGAGACTGGGACATGGGGAGGGAGTGTTAGACTGGGACATGGGGAGGGAGTGTGAGACTGGGACATGGGGAAGGGAGTGTGAGACTGGGACATGGGGGGGGAGTGTCAGAGTGGGGCATGGGGAGGGAGTGTCAGAGTGGGGCATGGGAAGGGAGTGTGAGATTGGGACATGGGGAGGGAGTGTGAGACTGGGACATGGGGAGGGAGTGTGGGACGGGGGGAGGGGGGTGAGACTGGGACATGGGGAGGGGGGGTGAGACTGGGACATGGGGAGGGAGTGTCAAAGTGGGGCATGGGAAGGGTGTGTGAGATTGGGACATTGGGAGGGAGTGTGAGACTAGGACATGGGGAGGGAGTGTGAGACTGGGACATGGGGAGGGGGGTGAGACTGGGACATGGGGAGGGGGGGTGAGACTGGGACATGGGCAGGGAGGGAGTGTGAGACTGGGACATGGGGAGGGAGTGTGAGAGTGTGACATGGAGAGGGGGGTGAGTGTGTGAGTGGGACATGGGGAGGGGTGAGAGTGAGTGAGAGTGTGACATGGGGGTGTGTGAGTGTGAGAGTGTGACATGGGGAGGGGGGGTGAAAGTGTGACATGGGGAGAGGGTGAGAGTGTGACATGGGGGAGTGAGAGTGTGACATGGGAAGGGGGTGAGAGTGTGACAGTGTGACATGTGTGGGGGGGTTAGTGTGTGGGGGTGAGGCTGTGAGATTGTGGGGGGTGAGAGTGACTTGGGGAGGGGGTGAGAGTGTGACATGGGGAGGGGGTGAGTGTGACATGGGGAGGGGGTGAAAGAGCTACATGGGGAAGGGGTGAAAGAGCTTCATGGGGAGGGGGTTGAAAGAGAGACGTGGGGAGGGGGTGAAAGTGACATGGGGAGGGGGGTGAAAGAGAGACATGGGGAGAGGGGGTGAAAGAGAGACATGGGGATGAGAGAGACACTGGAGGGAAGGAGAGACACACAATGGCTGGAGGGAGAGTGTGAGAGAGACACCGGGGGGAGGGAGACAATGGCTGGAGAGAGAGTGCGAGAGAGAGACTGGGGGGAGGGAGAGACAATGGCTTTAGGGAGAGTGAGAGACACTGGGGAGAGGGAGAGAGAGGGAGAAACACTGGAGGGAGTGAGAAAGAGAGAGAGACACACACTGGGGGGAGGGAAAGAGAGTTGGGGAGGGAGGGAAGACACTGAGGGGAGGGATAGAGAGACACTGGAGGGGGAGTGAGAAATACTGGGAGAGGGAGAGACTGGGAGTGGAGTATGAGACTGTGGAAGAGGGGAGAGAGGTCCTGAGAGGTCCTAATGTGGCGGGAAGAGAGAGATTAATAATAATGGCAGAAATGGGGACGCTATTATACAAATATCATAATATTTATTTTAAGTGATGTAATTTGTGTTATAAATACATTTTTTTGTAGACGCGTGGCGGGGGGCGTTACAAAGCTGGTTCGCCCTCATTGGCTGAACCAGCTCACGTGCGCTGACGTCATGTGATTTTGATTACATCAGGCAGGGGGCCCCGAGAAATTTCATGGGTGAAAAGGGGGGCTCGGCATAAAAAGTTTGCTCCCCCCTGTACATAAGCTCCAAAAGGAGTGCAATTCTGGGGCTCAAAACGGCACCATGAAGGATGTGTGCAGTATAATGGTACTTCTGGGATAAAGCAAACTGCACCATATGCAACAAAGAACAAATCCTATTGATACATACAGCATGCCCCTATGTAATCTATGCAATGTATGACCTCTATGTACCAAGGCAAAAGTGGGGTACCCAATTTTTATTTTTAAATACCATTGAAATTGAAAAAAAAAATCTTTGTTACTTCTGGGACAATCTTTTGCAAAACCTGGGCAAGAACAGTGCAAAGGAAAAATGTTATAGAGCCTTTGATATATATGGTGCCATTTTTATTTATTTTTTGCTCTAGTTTTGCAGCCAGGAGACTTAGGCCGTGATTATATCAAATGCAGCCGGGCATGCGATGCGTGTGCCACCGGAACAAATAAATGTAACCTAATGCAGTTGCTTATACTTTGCACGCGGCGTGAGCGCTGCAGAGCAACCGCGCAAGCTTCTCCAAAACAGATTTTCATTTTTTATTTTGGCGCGCACCGACTGCGTCACATGAGCGGTTCAGCCAATGAGAGTGAACCGCTCATGGCCATGCCTCCACCACGCCTCCCTGTCTCCTCCGTTTGTCTCCTGCCTGCAGTGCAGGTTTTGAGCGTGCGCATCGCCCTCGTGACGTCACGAGGGCGAGTGCGCGCTCGCACGCTCCGGGTATAATCAAGGCCTTAGGAACAGAAGTGATTTGCCCAAGATTACATGAAAACCAAATTGCCCAAGCAGTAACAAACACAAAAGTCCAAACACAAAAACATTGCAGACCAGCCCCTAACCATATTCCATACCTCCACGTCACTACACTAATCCATGCAAATATAAAGAGTCGTGCTAGGAAGCTAGAAGATGCGTGTGGTAGACTATACAATCTAAAGAAAAGCAGATCGAACCCTATTTAGCAGTTTATAGTGGTACATTTGCAATGCAATAAAAAGCATGAATGTAACACTTTTTAATATGCTTTATAATTTAATAAATATTTAATTTCCTTTCATCACTTGTTCATAGAAAACTAAGATTAGATATCCATTCATGAAGGACAGTATTGATATGTTGAGAATTACTTTATACAATGCAGTGTATGCTGTTGCCATCAAAAAACCTGCCTGGAAGGAATTGTGAGTAGAGTTACTGTACTTACACTGTACAGTGAGCTGCAGTTAATACCCAATTCGGTTTTATTAAAGTCCCTCCACATCCATTTACTAGCGCCATATATGGTCTTGAATGAGGAACAGCTTCATTCCCTCCAATGATTTCCATGCAAGCATCTGTACAGTATTAAAAAAAGAGGAACATACAGTAACTAGACAATGCAGCAGGATTCTTCCAATTGTATCAATTGCTGCACATATTTATTTTTACCTATTTGCTAGTAAGGCAAAAACATCATACAGGTTATTACAGATCATATGAATTATTAGACACTTACTTGCTTGCACTTCACATGTATGTTATAAACTGCCATAAACTTTAATACAAGTACAGTACTTACTGTACACCCATGGATCACCAGGAGCAGAATAGATGCAGAGACTGGTACAATAGAAAGAATGTTCATTGTTGCTCAGTTCAGCTCTAAACCTTGTAGAGATTCAGCCGTTTCTTATATAGTAGAAATTGTGGCTGTGGTTAGGTGGGTGTCTTGTGTTAGAATTTCACACTTTAGTCTAGACGGTGAGCGGTTTGATCATTTTTTTTGCGACAGCATGTGTACAAATTGCATGCACTCACAAACCTGCATCAAATGGATTTTGCAGCAAGTATTTGATCTGAGTTTACTTGAAGGAACACACAATACTTGTTCTGCAGTGATAAAACTGGCAACAAGTGCAGTTGGCACAAGGTGATGTGTTATCAGCCATGTATTGTATAATATTTATTGAAAATGTAGCACGCTTTCCCCCACCCCCTGGGAGATGTGTGGCTACGGTATATGTGTGGTGCTATACCTGTGGTGTACAAGAGATCTGAGTCTCCGCTACTGGGAACCTGGGGTACATCTGAGTAATTGTTCGGTAGCGTCTCCACCTGTAATGGGATTCTACTGAGTGGAATGACCCCATTGCAGGACAATAATGAATACACACGTGTAACGCATAACTGTTTTACTATACACCTCATAGAACCAATAATAAGAATAAGATGCACACTCACAGACCTCGCAGGACCATAATCCCTTACTGTGCCTCCTCAACTCCGTGTCCACACCCCTGTGGGGTTTACCCCAATATACTGAGGAGCTCCAGGCACAGCACCATCCCAGTATCCCCCAAGAGCCTACCCACCCAAATGTGTGAGACAGCGCTGCCCCACTAAAGTGTTGAGTTGGTGCACGTGATGCTTTGGGTACCTGCCGGGTGTGTCCACACCCGGGTACACAGATGAAGATGGGATCCACGGATCCGAAGTGATGAACCACAAAGTCTCCACCTCCACGTTGGGTGGGTCCCGCAGGGAGTGTACCACCGTATGCAATGTGTCTTAGTTGAAGGTGTCTGGTCCCAGGTAACCTGAGGCCAGGATGCAGCCGCGTCCAGGCTGTGTCCCTCACTCTGGACTGCAGGGGCAATGTCCCTATCTATGGGCCTGTCCCTGCAGCAACCACAAACTGAAGGGAGTCGGGGCCTAGCTTGGGTCTAATGGGGTCTCTGGCCCTGTGCTGGAGCCTACTGACTCCCTGCACCTACACCCTTACCCTCTGATGTCCCATCTCCGACTGCATAATGTGGTGCAAGCGCCAAATGTATCCAGTCCTGTGCAGGGGAATCGGACAGCCCTATTGGCTATTTTGCAACATGTCGTGTCTTGCCCCTATTGCATTATGGGGCTTGTCGTCCTCGCAGCACTGTTCCTCTATTGGCCGCTGTTCGCACGCTTGTCACTGCGCATGCGCGATATCTTCAATGGCCGCCGCAACTCCCGGAACTTTACTGCGCATGCGCGACTGTGCGCAAGATGGCAGCATTCTGCTACAGGAGCCACCGGCGACACGATCACCCTGCGTATACCCCCACAGCTACCGGCACCTGTCCCTGCCTTCCCCGCAACCTCCGACACCCGCCGGGCTCATCCCCCGCCGCAGCGGAGGTAAACAGGGCTTACGGGGGACCAGGGGGACAGGTTACAAAAACAATTATTATCATAACACTCATAATGTTGGGCATAATGGATAGATGGGGAAGAAATGGGAATCCTAAATATTGAGCTCAAGCAGTGTGTGGCACAATGGAAAAAGTGATAGCATAGCATTTGTTGACTTCTTTGCCAAAAAAGTTGTCATGGATGTTTCAGTCAAATGTATTATTTAACTGGAAAAAAAACTGCTGCTGCTTGTAGGGGAAGGGACAATGGCAGTCCAAAGATGGGCTTCTTGAATAGAATGGGGTCTTTGGACTTGGCAATGGACCATCTGTACGAGACCTCCCCACAATCTTTATGAGGTCTTGTGAGGAAATGAGAAGATAAATTAGATTGGCATCTTTGCCTGTGATTATGTATTTAAATAGATAATGAAGAGAGAGAACCCAATGTAGCACTCAGGTTCACACTCTGAAGATGAGTGAATGATTTAAAACACAATCTTTATTAGTAGCAACGTATATAAAATAAGGATGATAGAACAACGTACTGGAGGTAGGTAGGTTCACATTCTGACACTGTGTTGGGCATGCAGATTTCAACAGAGGAGCATAGCTGATTGCACAATCACCACTACTGGTATACATAGTGTATTTGTTTTTTATGTTGATCAGTTGCTATCGGTCACACTTACCATTTTATACTAGGATCTATGCATATCCTTGTGACCCGTAGTCTCAGTACCTACCCGGGCACACCCAGAGTATTCACTCATTACACAGGTCCGCATCAGGATTTCTGTGCTGTCATGTCACCAGTGGTTTATTAAAATTACATGGTACACACATACTAGTCTGATCCGGAGACAATATGGCTAACATTATTTAGGATCAACCTACCTCCAGTACGTTGTTCTATCATCCTTATTTTATATACGTTGCTACTAATAAAGATTGTGTTTTAAATCATTCACTCATCTTCAGAGTGTGAACCTGAGTGCTACATTGGGTTCTCTCTCTTCATTATCTACTACTGTGTTTACACCCAAAGCACCGTTCACATTTATATCCATTTGTGGCTGCAGCAGGATCTCCCCTAGTACCTCAATTATGTATTTAAAGACGGATCTGGGATAAAATGGAAGAGGGAGAGACTGCAACTCTACTGTTAAGATGAGGCAGAGGCCCCAGAATGTGGAAGTCGCCTCATAAGGGCGGATGTGCCTCAGGTATTTGTGTGTGGGTCGGTTTCCCCCCTCCCCATTCTCCCTCTCCATGAGGGTATTGGATTATTAGAATGTTGGCACGGGTGGCAACAGCTAAGGGGGGGGGAGGAAAGGGGACAAACAAACAAAAGTTGTAAATACCCTGCGCCCCATCACAAAGTTCTTTGATTATTTATTTTTCTTTTCAGATACCTCTTTCCTGTGCTGCCGCCTCTGCAGCACCGAAGGTCCGCAAGTTCGCTGCAGGGTTCCCCCTCCCCTGGGGGGTGATTTCCAGTGCGGTCAGAGCTGTCGGGCCGCTTCCTCCACTACAGCAAACTTTGCCACAGAGCAGCTCGGCCCTCTCTCCCTGGCTGGGTGATCCTTACCTCCCAGAGCCACCTGCAACTCCGCTTCAAGCAGGCGGGAAGAGAACCGCCACCAGGGGGCAGCGTTCCTGCACCCACAGTTCCAACGGCTCTTGTGATAATTTTACCTGATTCAGGGGCCGCCCACCCACAACCATTTCCCCCACTCTGACCATCCCCCCACTCGCTTCAGCAGTTAGCGGTGCCACAGAGAATATTCTGGGCCTGACCGCACTTTGCAAGAATAACAAATAGATATTTATAATCAGTGCGAAATGATACCAAAAAACAGTGGTTTTCTACGTAGAATCTCTATCTGTTGCTCATGCATAAATATAAGTTATATGATCATATTTCATATCTGGGCTGTAGATTAAGTACACAGACGTAACAGTGTACATGGCATGTGTCTAAGTACTATAAAAACAGTTATGAATCTTTTATATATTGAGGCAAGGTATAAACGTCAAAGGAACAGGCTTTTTCTTCTGTCATAAACTGACATAGAGAGATTGCTGAGAACATGCCCAGGAAGGCAGCTTAGGTTGATTTCAACTAAGGGAATTTGGAATATAACATCCTGCAATTTTAATTCGGAAGTAGATTTCATCCAAGAGAGTATCTGATGTCAACAAGATACGGGGCGTCTCATACTTTTCAACTGAATACTGTTGCAAGTGGAAGAAACCGCATACATGTTGAGTGGTAACGTATAGGAATTCTTTCTTTATCCTTATTCTTTTGATTAAACTGTCTGCATTTATTACAGGCATACCCCGCATTAATGTACGCAATGGGACCGGAGCATGTATGTAAAGCGAAAATGTACTTAAAGTGAAGCACTACTTTTTCCCCACTTATCGATGCATGTACTGTACTGCAATCGTCATATACGTGTATAACTGATGTAAATAAGACATGTGTAACAGGCTCTATAGTCTCCCCGCTTGCGCACAGCTTCGGTACAGGTAGGTAGCTGGTATTGCTGTTCAGGATGTGCTGACAGGTGCATGCATGAGCTGCCATTTGCCTATTGAGCGATATGTACTTACTCGCGAGTGTACTTAAAGTGAGTGTCCTTAAAGCGGGGTATGCCTGTATAACTATTTTTTTGTAGAAATCTTTCTCTGTAACCTGAGCTTGGTACTTTGTGTATACTGAAGGAAAACATTAATAAGTAATACTGAATTTGATAAACATATTGCAGGTCTATCCTACCTCTTCTAACACCAATTTAAAGGTTACACATGCCCAAATACCCATAATCCTATCTCTAACGGTTCAGGAAAATGTCTGTAAAGTGAATGTATAACCTTTGTTCATTTAATGCAACCAGGTATTATTAAAACTCTCGCTTTTCCTGTCTGTCTCTCGAGCAGCAAAATAATTGTATTTAATTGTAGTTGTTCACAAACTGACTGTTAAATATTACAATGTCCCCCTTAATTGGAAGCCTGTATTTACTTTTTAAAGCACTTTGCTTATCCACTATGTTTATGCTATACATGCTGCAGTTTGGAGCGCTACTTTCATGATAGATTGTCATAGCATCTTGATCCGAAACCTCAGTCTGCCTTTACAGGCAATAAGTGGTCAGAGCGCAGGGTCATAGCTTTGGTTGGGAGTTCGTACACTTTAAGTGGCCTTAATGGGTCCTCTGGGTGGCGGAATTGACAGGCCAGTCAGTTTAAGGGTGCTGGGAAATGCCAAGAACTGAGGCGCCAACTTATGAAGACGGGCTGTACCCCTGTACAAATCTTAGGAAGCTGGGCTCCAACTTATTTGGCTGGGCCCTGGCCACCAGAAGGGCAGCAAGACCAGCGGAGTGCAGCGTAAGCATCTCCCGCCATGCTAGTTGCGACACACTGGGCCGTGTGCAGACAGGGACTAGCAGGTTGGCTGACAGGTTCATTTTCCTTTTCAGTTTAAATAAGAAAGTTGTGACCTTATTTTACTTCCACAAAACTGTGTGGTCTTCATTTGTATGTGGGGTAAGAAATCACAGTGTACAGTAGGCACACTAAGCCTTTATAAAAAAGCAAAAAAAAGATTGTAGATCAGGCCATAAATGAGATGCAAAGTCTCTCAGAGTGGAGAGAGTATTTACATTGACTGAAAGGCCAAGTGTAAGGAATCCACACCTTAGTTTACTGCTTACCTTGCCTTGCAGACCTGTGCAGTCCTGGAACACTCCCCCTGATATCTACTGCAGCTGTACTAGCTATTTCTGCAGCCCCAGCCTGGGTTCAGTCATTAGAGCAATGCTGTCACACGCCCCTTCTGCTATTGGTTCGCTGACCTTTAAATACAGCATTCCCACAATGCTTCTCTGCCAAGCATAATTCTTCTTGGATGTTACATGTGTTTTGTCACAAGCCCTAGGCTTGTTATCTCTTGTTACGTTTCCATGTTCCATGTTCCATGTTCCTGTTCCATGTTCCTAGTTCATGTTCCTAGTTCATGTTCCTAGTTCCTGGTTCCTGTGCTGAAGCAGTGATCTTCAGCTCCCTGTTCCCTGAGGCCTGCTGCCCTTCCCATAGCAGAGGCCTGTCTACAAGGTCATGGGGCCTGCTGCTCCCTCTCCATTGCAGAGGCCGTGTCCTGATACCTGTGCTGAAGCGGAGGATCCCCAGCATTTCCTTCAGCTCCCTGTTTCCTGAGGCCTGCTGCCCTTCCATAGCAGAGGCCTGTCTGCTGGTTCCTGGAGCCTGCTGCTCCCTCTCTATTGCAGAGGCCGTGCCCTGGTTCCTGTGCTGAAGCAGAGGACCTCCGGTGTTTACTTCAGCTCCCGGTGTGCCCACTCCGGTCTGCCTACCCCTTCCGGAGACCGGTACCATGGGCCATGGTCGCCGCACGCGCAGTACCCTCTCCCGCCCTGCAGCTACTACGCTGAAGCGGGACCGACTTGACTACCTGTTGCCGAAGCTCTGCCTGGATAGTGTTCTCCCTGATGTCTCCAATCCTGACCCTGGCTCGTCCACTGACTATGCTGCCTTCTCCAGTCCCGACCCTGCTACGTACGACGACGAACTGTGCATTCCGGATCCGACTTCGTGGTCTCAGGTCGGTGATTACCCAACCCCACCTCAGCCCCACGGTCCGGTCCTGGTTTGTGGCGAGCACAACCGTGACACCAAGCCAGAAAAAGTTCAATTTATTAGTATAAAATCTACCAAGTTCATTCATAATGTACTGTGACTGTCTGGTTTCACTCATCATCCTATATCTAAGATATACTGTAGTTGTAACTAACTACCACTATAGTATAGAGTACATCATACAGCATATACGTATATACAGATGTAGCTCCTCTTATGTTTCCCACAGGCGGGGATTGCTGAGGAAAGGAGCCACAAGTAGCCCGTAGACAAAAATTAAGCTGCATCACTTCGGTAACCACCACTTACCTGTCCTCTGTCACCTCCTACCTGTCCTCTGTCACCGCTTATCCTGGCTGAGTGTCTGTCTGAAAGTCTACCTTGTGTGATGCCCACACCACGTTGCAGTCTCTTTTGGTCCCAATTTAAGGCAGGAAGCGTAGCATTTCTCTACATGGGGTTTATTTACAGGGATTAAATAATATACTTACAGGCCCACTGTCCCTTTAAGTCCAAACCAATCATAAAATAAACTTCTACTCCTCTTAGGAGACTAACTGTACATTCAGCTTCAACCCTTACTAACCTGGATTTATTTATTTATAAAATATTTTACCAGGAAGTAATACATTGAGAGTTACCTCTCGTTTTCAAGTATGTTCTGGGCACAGAGTTAAGACAAATAATACATGGTTACAAATACAGTTACATAAATGAACAGGGTATACATTATATACAAGACATTGCATGCACAGTTAAAGAAAATATATATTATGGGCATATGAAACAGTTACAGACCAGATTAAAATGTGAGACAGCCTTAGATTTGAAAGAACTTAAACTGGTGGTGGATGCGAGTGTCTCTGGTAGGTTGTTCCAGTTTTGGGGTGCACGGTAAGAGAAGGAGGAGGAGCAGCTGAGTGGGTTCCACCCCAAACAGATACTATTATTGCTGAGCATATAAAGTCTCTATATACAGCAAATAAGGGTTTTGCTTATCGGTAAGTCCAGGTGTTGGCAGAGACGCCCCCGCTTCAGTGCGGCCTCGCGGCCTTTCCTAGCTAGGGGAGCTCGGCCCCACGTGAGCTCAGAGAAACTCTCCTCTGTAAGTCCACTGTCAAGGACAGGACATTCCCCGCTTCAGCACGGTCTGTCCCAGCTTCCACAGCTATGAAGGACGCTTCTCGGTCCCCTTCTCTGGGACAGCAATCCTTCTCAATGGTAGCTCTCTGGCATGGCAGCACTCTGTAGTCACGTAACGACTATTAAAACTCCATTAGCAATCAGGAGTTCAGCCTTCTCAATTAGGCAGCAGCTGAATTAGCTATTCTAGGGAGGATTAACTCTCTGTGAGCTGGAAAAGTCCCATAGTTGCCCTATTCCAGCACCTAGAGGACCATGATGGTATTCACTTACTTGGACTAGGATTTCCTGCGCTGCACTTAGCACCTGCATTTCGGTGTCTACACATTGCCTGTCTTCCCTTGCTGTCTACTTGTCAGCGTCAAAGTTTTACTCTTTTATGTCTTTTATTTTTTTACGTGCATTTATCACCCCCCTTTTTTACATCACTAAATTGATTTAAATACTACACCATGAGGGTTTTGTGCTTATCTTCTTTTTTATATTTTAACAGGGGCGTACAATCTGGTGAGACACTTGGAATATTGTGCAATGCCATTTGGACTTCCTGCGGTCTTTCAGCTTTTTGTTTATGTCATTTTACACTCTACTTGCAATATACCAGGATGACATTTTAATTTACTCGCATCAGAAAATGATGCTGCCTGCCTGGAACTGTGCCTGCCTATGGGCCTTTTCATTGCCTGACCCACTCCTCTTTTGTACCACTCCTCTGACCCCTATTTCCTGGTACAGTTCTCTCTGTAAATTCCATTGCTGCCCTTAGGTGCAGCTTGTTACCCCCTTGCGTGTTTATCGGAGAAGTTGAGGAATTGATCCCGGCTAGCTGTGGTGGTTATCCACCTGCTCCTTTGTGCCCTGCTGTCAGTGTTGTCATATCCTCTTTCCCCAAAAATATTTTTCACATTTTCAGCTTTTACCATGTAGTCAGACAATTCTCTACAGTTGTTCCTAATCCTCTGGAACTGGCTATGTTGTATATTTTTAATTCAACCTCTGTAAATACAAGCACGTAAACAACTGTTAAAATCTACTTCTTTTAAAAATATTTTTGAGAAAATATGACAATCCTTAGAGATCCCCAAAAACAGATCCAAGAACTCTTGGAAAAAAATAATAAAGTTATTGAAAGTTTATTTCCTGTCAAGCAAGACAGTCAACACATCATCTATCTATTGTCTTCAAATAATAATGTGATCGCTAAAAGGAATATTGCTCCACGTAAAGTTTTGCTCCCAGTTACCCATGAACAAATTGGCATAACAGAAAGAAAAAAACAAATGGGAAGCGCAGTCAATGAGGTAGTGGTAAATAAAAACCCTTTATAATGGATTATGTCCCTAAGATCACAATCAGTGGATCTAAAAACACTTAAACTCAAAAAATACAATAATAAACTTCAAATAAATATTGATGTGCAAATGAAGCAAGTTCCAGCTCGTTGGATCGAAAAGGGATAACAGCGGGAAAAACCCGGCTGGAGATCAGATTCCTTGGGACCCAGGAGGTTGCCCCGAGATGAATACGTGAATAGTCAGGGCATATGTAGGTTGAGAGGAGTACCCCAGGGTTGAGCCAATGCTCAGTGTGCTCACCCTAAATCCACCGATGATCCGTAGGGGTCCAATGGTTCTCTCCACCCAACAAGACTCTCTGGTCACACAGGAAAAATTGCTGGCATCTCACAGCCCGCCGGGTGTCCGGGTCTGACGTCACTTCTGGATATGACGTACCGACCCTTCCAGGTTGTCACTGGGCTGTGTTGATCCTCCTCCGATCCTCCTCCGCAGTGATGAAACGAGATAGACAGGCAAGCAAGCCTGTGGCAGGTGCCGCTATCGTAGACCCAAACAGCTGTACTACTTGATTCACTCTACTAGACCAAATGGGAGCACAGACCCTTAGCTCCTCCTCCTACGCATTTCACCAATGAATGGCTTCGTCAGGGATATCACGGCACTAATCCAATCCTAATATATAGGCTTGCTAATTACAAATTGTTAAATTGAGCAATATTGATGAAATTGATTGATGAATCCTCTATATATAAATGAACTAGTGCTGATGATATGATGACTAGTTCATGTCACGAAAAAATACATTCAATAAACTTATTACAAAAGTTAGTTAAAAGATCAATACTCATTACACACATTAAAACATTAAAAATGATTTTAAACACATTAGATTATGTATAATGAAACACTTAAAACTCCCAATACCTGATTTTAAAAATAAAAAATATATATTGAAAGAGAAATATAAATAGTGGGGCTAAGATGGGATAAATGATTAATTACAAAGAAACACGTGTTATTTATTGAAAAGCTAAAAGGTCCAAATCCTCATTTAAACCTGCTGGACTAAGTGTTTGTAATTTAAAAATCCAGTAGGTCTCCTGTTTTCTAAGTCTTTAAAGCCTATCACCCCTCATAGTTGTTTTGTTAATGTGTTCAATCCCCACAATCAACAGTCCCTCTATACTCTTATTGTGGGTTGTTAAAAATTGTCTTGAGACCCCATGGCCAAGGAAACCTTTCAAGATATTCCTTCTGTGTTCTGTGAAACGTTCTTTTAAACTTCTTTTTGTGCGCCCTATATAATAAAGGCCATAGGGACAAATGAGCAGGTAGACAACGTAATCAGTATTACAATTTATAAAATGTTTCATTCTAAATACCTCTCCTGTTACATTTGATGAAAATTCAATACAGGCATACCCCGCATTAACGTACGCAATGGGACCGGAGCATGTATGTAAAGCGAAAATGTACTTAAAGTGAAGCACTACCATTTTCCCCCACTTATCGATGCATGTACTGTACTGCAATCGTTATATAAGTGCATAACTGATGTAAATAACACATGTGTAACAGGCTCTATAGTCTCCCCGCTTGCGCACAGCTTCGGTACAGGTGGGGAGCCGGTATTGCTGTTCAGGACGTGATGACAGGCGCATGCGTGAGCTGCCGTTTGCCTATTGGGCGATATGTACTTACTCGCGAGTGTACTTAAAGTGAGTGTCCTTAAACCGGGGTATGCCTGTACTCTTATTCATAATGTGTTTACATGTTAAACAGTGTGTACGTCCACATTTATAACAACCACCTAGACATGAAGGTAACCACAGATTCAAAGGGTTTAGTGCCTTGCTCATTTTATTTTCACTTTTTCTTAACACAGTAACATAACTGGGAGCAAATTTGTGCCCATTGCATTTCTACAGTACATGTCTGCACAAAAAAAATAAAATGTAAAAATATGAAATAATGGCATTCTAAAATAAACAAAATACTGTCCAAATGAAATGAAATTAAATGAATGCCGGGTGTGTGGTCTATAGTTGTGTGAAGTAAAAAGGGGGATCAGGAAAAAACCACTTGGGATGCCCCTAGATCAAAGGAACTAAATGAAAAAAACAAGCTGAAAATGCTGAGTGCTACACGCAGAAAGTCCTAGTCAGGGAGCAGCATAGCAAACAGAGAGAGCCAAGCACACCAAAAAGAATTATAAGGAAGTCATTAATTTCTTCCTTATAATTCTTTTTGGTGTGCTTGGCTCGCTTTGTTTGGTCTATAGTCGCCACATATAACTCCCTGCAGATGAAAAGAAAAGATGTAAGACATATGTAAAGTATAGCAACCATACCCTTAAGAGACAATAACCCTGTATTAGCCAAGCAATTACAACTCAGCCAGATGAGAGCAGGGAAACAATGTCTGCTCAATCCGTGGTAATTGATGTACAGGGAGCGGATGCTCTATTTCAAAGTCAGTACAGATTTTTACAGAATATGGGTTCCATTGCACGGCTTTGTGAAGGACAGCCACAAGTTTTTGGCTAATGATAAAATGGAAAGGCTGTAATCGCTAGTGACATCTTTTGTTTGTTCAGTTGAATTGCAGGAACCAAAACATAAAGCAGGACAGTTTTTTATATTGAAAAAAGTCATACAATTGTTTCTTTGGCTAAAGAAATAGCATTAATTGCAGAATCTGTAGTGTTTTCTGATCCTATTTTAATAGCAGCAGTTAGATATAGATACGCAATTTTATTCCTTTTTAGATGAACGAGCGAAAGATGCTTCTATTGCTTTAAATCGGGTTGATTTAAAACCTGCTTTTGTTCTTGAGAACGGTGTTTTATGTCATGACCAGAATGGGGAGATGCGTCATATAGTTTCAGAACATTTAAAGATTTTCTTGAAGCGTTACTATCATGAGAGTTTGGGACAACAGAGACTTTTAGAAGTGTTTGAAGAAATTCCAGTTAGGAAAGACGATTACAACGGCAAAGGTTTTTAAGGAATGTTTTTTCCAAAGGGCGTTTCCTATGTATTTTTGAGTTAGATAGGGGTACTCATTTCACAGGTCAGGTGATGAAAGTGAAATGGATTGAACAAAGATTTAATGTACCTTATCATCCACAAACAGCTGGTATTGTGGAGTGCAAGAATCAGATTTCAAATCTAGAAGGTAAAAGATGTCTCCTTTCCACATTCAAAGCCTAGCTGAAAATTCCCCTCTTGGAAGAAGCAGCTTATTACATGTTTTACGCCTCTGTTATGACATCCTATGTCTGCACTTTTAATAATGCACTTTTTACTCATGTGTCTGTAAGCCTCACAACATAACACTTAGGTGGTAAACTCTTTGAGACAGGGTCTCATTTAGCCTTATGTTGTCATTTACCTGGTGTACTTATTCCCATTGTTTGTAATGTACCTTATTTACTTCCTATTTCATTGTAATATTGTAAACCACTGCGTACATGGATAGCGCTATATAAATTGATACATACAAAATTATACATACCGGTACATAAATACTCTTTTTTTAATTATAGTTCTTTTTTGCTGTGTGTCCCTCACAAATGCAGCTGAAATATTCATGATATACCATACCTATATGCATATTCATGTACAGGGCTCGTCAAATGTACTCACCCGCTCACCGCGGGCATGTGAATTTGGCTCGTAGGCGACTCTTTACCAGCAGCAGGTGCATCGGTGTGTGCCGGGTCTCTCGGCATTCTTGTGCTGTGTCTCCCCCTTCAGCTCCCATCAAAATGGCCGAGTGGCGTTGCCATGACAATGGGATGCTACTTTAAGTCACAACTTCGTTCTCCTCCTCCTTCCCTTTTCCCTCACGACATCCTTCCTCCAAGCAAATCCGTGGTGTAGTTCTGCTGGCACATCCTGGGGGATATACTGTGTATGGGAGGTAAGCCCTCTCCTTGGGGGGTGGAGGATGGCATGGCTGATTGCCTCCAGGCTCAGTGGTTTTCAACTGGGGTTGCACCTCAGGGGTTGTGCGGCCGCCATGGGGGGAGAGCCGGAAAACTCTCCCATCCCCACATAGCAGTGTCCTGGCAGCCACCCAGTCAGTGCAGCTGACAGGAGGGAGAGAGGAGATTGGGTGGGTGGGTGAGCACTGAGAGGATTGGGTGGGCTCTAACAGGATTGCATACGCTCTCGCTGGGGTGTGTGTGTGTGTGTGTGTGTAAGTGTGTGTGTGTGTAAGTGGGAGAGTGTATGTAAGTGGGAGAGTGTGTGTGTGAGGGGGAGAGGGAGCTTAAGGAGGAGAGTGAGGGGGGAGAGAGATGGAGGCGACAGGAGGGGGCAGAGCCGGGGGGAGAGAGGCAGGGTCGACGGGAGGGATCCCCTGGTTTCACAGCACCAAGCCGCCTGTCCCTGGTCTCGCAGCACCCAGCCGCCAGTCCCTTGCTCTCACCGCGCAACTTGTCCCCCGCTGTCTCGGTCTCACAGCACTGGTTCCTGGAGCCTCCTGTTCCCCGGTCTAACCGCACAGCCCCTGGTCCCCCGGTCTCCCCGTACAGCCCTTGTCGCCACCACGTTGTGGGATGACTATGTGAAGAACCTGGTGGATAAGAATTGTGAGAAAGCGGCTATAGTGGGGTACAGCCACTCCGCCCACTCCATGTGGGCCTGTCACCCACGCTCCTGCAGCACAGAAGGAAGAAACTGTGAGTATTGCAGGGGACTGCTCATGCAGAGACTGCTTCTACCTATGGGACTGATACATTAAACAGTGGCTTAATGTCAGGATCGCCTAGACCTGCTGCTTAGCCATAGTTCTTCTTTGTCCACTGGGTGTGCTGCTGTCTTCTGTTTCCTCTGGGTTCCTCTGTCTGCCTGTCTGTCTTCTTGTTGCTCCTGTCTCTGTCCTTTATAGCTTCTGCTTCCTGGTTGGTTCAATTGCCTTTGCTTCTAGTCAGACGCCTATGCACATGCCTCTGTCTTTGATTCTGATCTGTTCATGTACCTGTACCTGTATTATAGTCTGTTCACAGTAAAGACCCTTGCTGGTAATCTGGCTTGTCCCTGTTTGTTCCTGTTCTCAGTCCCTGCCCCCAGACCTGTCCATGCTCCCCTGTCCTGTTCCAGTCTCCTCGTTGCTGACCTCTGCTTGTTACCTGACTTCGCTACCTGCCGCCTGCCTCGGACCTCTGCTTGTTACCTGACTTTGCTACCTGCCGCCTGCCTTGGACCCCTGCTTGTTACCTGACTTTGCTATCTGCCGCCTGCCTCTGATCTCTGCTTGTGACCCCTACTACGCTCGTGCTGTTCCGGCCACCGAGATCCTACCCGCCACAGGAGTCTCTTGTGACACTTATGCTATGCTATCTCACTCTATGAAGAGGTTTAACATGGAGGGGTTCATGAAGGAAGTGAGGGATACATTTGCCACTTAGGTTATTGAAGAGAGGTTTTCCGCGGGGCGGTTCTGTCTTTCCCCCTCCTTCTGCTGACCAGTCTCACCAGGGACTCATTGCCCTTGTACATTTGCAGCCGATCGTAGGAGACGTGATTGGTCTATATCACACTCACATTTTCATTATGGAAGAACTTTGTTCATGATTCATATATTTTTCTGTCTGTGCAGTTATATGAATATCAATGTCTTCATTTTTGTGAGCTTTTGAACAATTTTCTCCTTGAATCTAGTTCTCACCGTGCAGCACTGGTCTTTGAACTTGTTGTTCTACTTTTATCTAAGCTCTGTGCAGCAGAGACCCCCTGTGCCGTTTTTATATTCTGCCCTGCGTAGAAGAAAGCTATATATTATCCAACAGATATCTTCCAAAAAAAGATTGGACATCTTTTTAGAAAGGAAAGGTATACAGGGATGTACCTAATAAGTAAACATAGGAAGGGTGTTGATCCAGGGAGTAATCTGATTGACAAGTCTTGGAGCCAGGAAGGAATTTATTTTCCCCCTTATGAGATATCATTGGATGTGTAACTGGGGTTTTTTGTTTGCCTTCCTCTGGATTAATATACTGTAAGTAGGGATATAGGATAAGGTATCTGTCATCTAAATTTGGCCTAGGTTAAACTTGATGGACGTATGTCTTATTCCAACCTCATCTACTATGTATCTATGTAACAAGGACTAATTGTAGTAAAGGATAGATGTAATACAATAAATAAACTGTTATGTCAAAAACGAAGGTTGTTATTAGTTCTTATTAGGAATTTAGTACATTTTTATGTGGGGACGGGACTAGGGGCGGAGCAAGGTGGCAAGTGGCTTTTTTTTTGTTGGGCGAGTAGCTTTTTCGGTAATTTGTCAAGCCCTGTTCATGTATATGTGTGCAGACGGTTTAAATGTGATCATATGGAATTAGCTTATTTGATTAATGTAAATTGTGCCATTGTACATTGTAAATGGTATATACTATATGTAGGGGTGTGGTCTTAACAACATGCCATTGTAGGTCACAAGTAAATATTACAACGGTGATGATTTAATTAAAACAAATACAAGTAAAATATTACTATATACAATAAATATAGCTAGATCATGTATCATTCTTATTTAAATCAACATTACACATAGAGGCCTAGTCACAAAACTTCGATAAGTTAATTGCAGCATCGAACATGTTGGCATGTTCCTACCTCACAGTATGACATTTGTGTAAAAACGTTATTCACTAAAGTAAATTGCCTTTTTTTTTAACGTTTGTTACAAAAATGACATACAAACTCGTGCGGTATTTGCTTTACGAGCGAAATCAACTTAACATTCAATTTCACTCCAGCGGTCTGGGCGAGTTGCGTACAGAGAAGCTGCTTCTCCCTGCACAGCTGTTACTGGCGATGGTCCTGTTTAATTTAAAAAAAATTGTACCTATTATTGAAGCAGGGGGTCTCCGGAACTGCTTCGCGCGCTACAGGTCGCTGTATGAGGTATCTCCTGCAAGTTTAATTGTCCCGTGTCATGGCCCATGTTTCAGCTCCGGAGAACACCCACATTCATTACTATGTACAATTGTTTTTAATTAAAGGTGATCTTCTTTACGTTAGTGGCGAACTGATAAGATAATGAAGGGGTTAAACAGCAATACCTGGTTTGTTGGTGGTAGAGGGGGTGGGTGGAGGTTGTAGTTGCCCCATAGTGGGTGGTTAGGCCTCATGGGAGGGGTTAAACCCTCCCTTACCTTAGCAGTTACAACCGCTAAGGTAAAGAAGGGGTTAACCCCTCATGCAAGGCTTAACCACCCACCCCGAGTCAACTACCCCCTTCACCCACCACCTCTACCACCAACTAACCGGCTACCGCTTTTTAACCCCTTCATTACCTTAGCAGTTTGCCACTAAGGTAATGAAGCCGGGCTGTTGTTTTATTTTTAATACATAGGATTGAAGCGGGGAGTCTACGGAGCTGAAATGAATGCGGGTCAGCTTCGGAGAACCCTCGGCTTCAATCATATGTAGTCAAAATAAATGAAACGCCGTCTGATGCAAATCGCAAATCCGATCTCGCCACCCTTTAGGTGATGATAAAAAAAAAGCGAGTATTTAACCCGCGATTTGCATCTCGGAGATTTGTGAATAGCAGTTACTGGCAAAAATTAGAGTTTCAGCATTTTTTTGAACTAACGTACAGCTCGTCATAGCCAGAGTGCTAACGATCGTTAAAAAGTTGTTTACAAGCGATTTTATCATGTTATCAAAGCTTTGTGAATAGCTACACATGCAAAACCGCGTGTGAAATGCACTCAACAAGCATTAAGTCACTTATCGCAGTTTAGTGAATAGGCCCCATAGAAAGATCACAGAAATCATAACAGAATTATATAAATACATTAGACCTAAATACCACTTTACATTGATTATATTATTAAATGCAGCTTTATACCAATGTAGTTATTCCTAGTTCAAGCAGACTGTCTGGATGACACCTTCTAGCTATTTAAATGTACACAAGACATGGCCCGATATACATAACACAGCTTCTTCCAGATTACATAGGACTGTGTCTTGCCTTACGGCCCCTTCCAATGCAGTCCAGACTACTGTTTAGAAGGAACAAAATGCCTAGTGCTACATCCAACTTGACAAATTATATAGTTAAGTATTTATCTGTTTATTTTCTCATAAGCAATAGGGGAGCCCCTGCTACTGCCTCAGACAAGTGATTGGTGAACGGTGCTTTGGGTATATGCACAATAGAAGGTAGGGTAGAGAGAGAACCCAAATACAGCACTCAGGTTCACACTCTGTGTGTAAAGTGAATGATTTAAAACATAACTTTATTAACTGTACCAAATATATAAAATAATGGGTGTTAAAAACTGACGACCTGAAGGGATAATGACCTTCAATACTAGAACCATATAGGTTTAGGGTCTAGAGTGTAGGTGTGTTCTGTGAAATACAGGTGGCACACTAAACATAAATCCTAATGAGGATCTAACCAATCTATACTCACTGGCTCTAAGGTAAGTACTAATGGCAGGTAGGTAGGTAAGGAATTATAGCTCCAGTCACTAATTGTAATTTGATTTTACTGATCCCTGGTTGAAGGAGGTATCGGTCACTGTACAGGAGTATACCTGTCCTCATTTCATTATATTTACTGTCAACCTATCATATTATGAAGTAGCTGAGAGCTTGCTACTGCCGAATATCGCCTCTGGTCTATTTATATTGTGTACCAGTTCATGTATCTTTGATACATTTACTGCTTTTACTGGTTGCTATTCACAGCTATAGGTGTCAGTGTGCTTTCCTCTATACCAACCTGCACACAGTGCTATTAACATGTCTACACCACCACTGAGGTTATCAGAGATCATACCCGCACTACTACTTTATACCTAAGCAGGTTACTTTAGGTCAACCTGATCAAGCACCGCACCTACCTTATAAGGATACTACAATTAGTGACTGGAGCTATAATTCCTTATAAGCTACCTTATAAGTACTGTGATTGATTACTAGCAACTTACCAGACATCTGTTACCTTCTGAGTACACAATTCATTATCTAGCCTTACCAGGTTTGCCATAGGCGATTGCGGCCATTAGTACTTACCTTAGAGCCAGTGAGTATAGATTGGTTAGATCCTCATTAGGATTTATGTTTAGTGTGCCACCTGTATTTCACAGAACACACCTACACTCTAGACCCTAAACCTATATGGTTCTAGTATTGAAGGTCATTATCCCTTCAGGTCGTCAGTTTTTAACACCCATTATTTTATATATTTGGTACAGTTAATAAAGTTATGTTTTAAATCTTTCACTTTACACACAGAGTGTGAACCTGAGTGCTGTATTTGGGTTCTCTCTCTACCCTACCTTCTATTTTCTCATAAGCAAGTTTCTGAGCTCCTGTGTTTGTAAATTTCAGTTGGTTAAACAACTTGGAGGTTTGTTCCCCTTGTCTGAAAATATTGTACAAGTTGCAAAATAATATATTTAATGTTTTGTATCAAGAACCCGGTCGATTTCAAGATGGGGGCTGCACAGATTTTGTTGAAATCTCTAAGTTACAGTAGGATAGCAGACAGGTACCCACAACATGCCATCCGAATCAGTCAAGTCGTTTGGCCAGTAGAGAGAGAAAACACAAAAAAAAACACACATCCGAAGCGTCCACAAAGTGTAGTTGATGTACAGTATTCGCTTCGCTCGCATGATCATCCAATAGTCATGATCCAGTACTAGGAAGTCCAATGAATGATCTTTTATTGGCTATATTTCCATATACAAGCTGTTCCATTTGCTGCTGCAGAAAAAATTCTCTTCTGATCTGGACTTAATGCAAGGTGTAGGACTCTTCCTCTGTGCCCTGGGAACACAGAAATACCCATTTACATCATTCACATCATATGATGACTGCAGTAAAACCAGCAGCGTAACTAGCGTGCCGCAAAATACCGCAATGCGGGGGGTGGAGGGCACTCATATAGCACGTGGGGGCCTGGCCGGTCGGTGCTGCAAGTTGAGCCCAACTTATGTGTCCGGCAGCTGCTGGAGCCTCTACCGACTCTCAGCTTCCTGCAGGGCCAGGTGGGCAGGGCTTCACGCTGCAGCCAATTCCTCCTCCAGCCCCCTCCACCTCCCCTCCCCTATCCCCCACCTGTTTGAATTTCCCCGTGACTCGGGGTCAGAGGTTGGGCAGTGTTCAACTTCCACCCACACCACAATGCGTGGTTATCTCAGCTCAGCATGCAACCTGCAGCAGCTACAATTCCCACTAACGCGACCAAGGTTAAAGAAGGATATATGAGTAAGGGATGGGGGGGATTGAGTGACAGAGGAAGGGGAATTGGGTGAGATATGGAAGGATTGAGTGAGAGGATGGGAGATTGAGTGTAAGGGAGGATTGAGTGAGAGGAGAGGGGGATTGAGTGAGAGGGGAGGAGGATTGAGTGAGAGAGGAGGGGGATTGAGTGAGCGGTGGGGGGTTGAATGTGAGAGGTGGATTGAGTGAGGAAAGGGGGAATTGAAAGAGAGAGTGTGTGTAAGAGAGGGAGGGGGAGAGAGGTGTGGGAAAGAGAGAGAGAGGGAGAAGAGTAAGAGAGGGTAAGAGTGAGCGAGAGAGAAGGGGTAGAGCAAGGGGGAGTGAGTGACCGGAGAGATAGGGACACTACATGTGGGAGGGAGAGGGGGGAGATAAATAGAGGGTGTAAGAGTGGAGGAGGTGTGTGAGAGGGGGGAATGTATAAGAAAGCGAAAGGCTCGCAAGGCCGCTGGAAACTCTAGATTAATTTTGCGTTTTTTATTTGGGGCCCTTTAAAATAAATTGCAGAGGGGCCAAAAAAGTTTACTTACGCCACTGAGTAAAACACCAAATTCATAATCAAAACATATACTGGAGTCTAACCTAAGAAGTCAATTATCTGATGATGCAAGTCATACAGGCATTTTGTCGGACAAACATAATTTCCAATGGAAATAGCAGCTGCAACAAAATAAATCTTCCAGTTCTGCAGCTTCCACAATGACAATCACAAAGAATCCGTCTTTCACTACTTGACAGAGAAGAGCACAAACTTGCAAGTGAAAAATGAGGAAGATTTATTAAAAATGCTTATAAACTTATTTCATCTCATTTTTAATTCACCGTCTGCTTTATGCGACATTACTTACCATACAACTCAGTCACTTTTGACAAAGAAGGGTATTGCCAAACAGTCATCTGATTTTTGTGAGGCCCATGACCAGTGACCAGCTCTTTTGTCTCGGGAAACCAAAGAAGGGAACAAATCTACCACCAAAAAAAATAAATTATTCAAACAATAAGAGCACATTTTTAAAATAGATGTATCTACATCACAATATATTGGGGGAAAGACCGTTGAAGAAAACACTTTCAATTTTTTTTTCCAATGCAATTTCTATGACGAATATTCACATTAATACTGTAAAAGTTAGCACATTTAAATTGGCAACAATTGTAAATGATTTAGTGAAAATGTTCTGGTAGTTTTGGGGATTAAGAAATATGAAGGAGTGTATATAATTCGTAGAATTTCCACTACATCAGACTGTACTGTGCATTATATAGGACCCCATACAATGGCATTAATTCTGTGATTTTTTTTCTGGTAAGTGAAGGGGTTCCAAACTGGTACCCTCTAAGCCAACAAAGCAGGTTGGTATCTGTATGTTCCCTGTTCTACTTTTCACAAGTCCCAGCCATTGTCCACCATCTTTCAGTCTCTGGGAGTAGTTTCAGCCCTGCAATTGCTCTGATCTTGACTGCACTGCCATTGGCTGCCATGTTCTATCTCTTCTTACATTCCATTCAGATAAAAATACATGTTATGAAGAAAGCAGCACCAAGTTTCCCCAGGTTCCTGGCTGCTACTTGCCACCAGGTAGCACATTGTAGTGGAATTAGAGATGGGTGAGAAATAAAGGGTACATACAAAAAGGGCACACACAAAATCCCTGCAAACGGAACACAAACTGACCACACCAAATATATTTGTGTGAAAAGGAATCCTACTGGGTTTGTGACCTAATGTATACAACAAAAGACAGAAATCCACAATGCTACTTCCAATATGACAAATTATATAGTTAAATACTTATCTGTATTTCTTCTCATCAGTAAGGGTCATTTAGCTAAATTCTTTGGCCAAAGCATTATAATTTATTTATAAAATATTTTACCAGGAAGTAATACATTGAGAGTTACCTCTCGTTTTCAAGTCAGCGTGCAGGATATACCCTTTTTGTAGGCCTAACACTATCTGCAAACGTTCTCTTCATCTCTCGAATGGAGGGAGAAATGTCTCAATATAATCATCCACAGGTGCATAACAAGACCTACTGTTTGCCATTTACAAACACACACAACCCCCTCCAATCTTCAAACCCAGACACACCACATATATTTGTGTGAAAAGGAGTTCTGCTGAGATTGTGATCGAATACAACAAAAGACAAAAAGCCCCAATGCTACATTGAAAATGACAGATACATATTTAACTATATAACTTGTCATATTAGATGTAGCATTGGGGCTTTTTGTCTTTTGTTGTATACATTAGATCACATCCCAGTAGCACTCCTTTTGGCACACATATGTGGTGTGGTGAGTTTGGGTTCTGAGCTTGCTGGGATTTTGTTTGTAAATGTCAATTGGTAACATTTATTTAAAGATTTGTGACCCCTCTTCCCTGATTTTAAGTTCACCCATCCCACTTTTAAATAGCAGGTCTTGTTATGCACCTGTGAATGACCAGGCTATTAAAGCTGCAGACCAAGCAATATCCAAGATTTGTGGGGGTTTTTTTTTTAAATAAATCAGTTCTGTACTATGAAAAAATACTTGCAGCATTTTTTTGAAAAACAAATCTGAATGACATTTTGAATGTACAATATTACAATGTAACAAGTATATTTTGTTTCTATAAGAACCATTTACAAAGTCACATCCCCTTCCTCTTCTGAAACAAGCTCTGGCACACACCTTTTTGAGCCCTGCCCTCTCTCTAGCAGTGCACTAATTGTATCTAGTACCTGCCTGGTCACATGATCTTCCCCACAGAACTTTGCATTTTTGGTCCTCTTCTGGTGCACTGACAGCCATTTAGTGAACCCACTAGCAGAATCTTCACCAATCGATCACAGGAGAACGGATCAATCAGCAACTTAGACAATGACTTATCATTGTGTGGATTATATTGGTGCACATATTAAAAGGGGGGAAAACAGCACTTTAAGAGTTCTCCTTCGATTAGAAAGGTGAAGAGAACGTTTGCAGATAGTGGTAGGGATAGTGGTAGGGATACCTTTGCATGACTGCAGGCTTATAATGCTTTGGAAATTACTGTGACGGTGAAGGGGTACCAAGGCCACTAATAAAGGTATTTGGCCTGGCTAGGTGCCCCTGAGCCATATTGGGGAATCAGAGATTGTCAGCTCTGCAACCCAGTAATGGCATGAAAACTGTAATTGCAATGTAAATGTATATGTATGTCCCACCAGGTATACGGTGGCGAGAAAAATGTGATTTATAAATGTAAAGGTATTTCTGTGGTAGTATTTCCCTGTAACCGCGCAAAGGAAAAATGGTTTTAAAACCCAGCAGCAGCAGCATTGCAGGCGGCTTTTCGCTAACTTTCGCTAGGAAGCTCCTCGCGCAGTGATATTTGCTGTGAGCACTGTTCGGGTTAAATCATGAAATATCATATCGCGCAATTTTTATAGAGTTATATAAAAATTGATGAATTAAAGTCCCCCTATTTTAATTGCAACAACATGTTAGGCATATTAAGATTTTCCTTTGAAGCGCCAGAGACAGAGGGAACGCTTAATTTGTAAGTACTGTAGTTTAGAAATGTATGGCAGGAAATTCCTGCAAAGTAACGGTGCATATTCATCCATGGACTTCTAAAGCATCTCGCTGGCTCTGCCAGGATATCTGGATAAAGTCCGTAGTTGAAAGGCTCCCACTCACCAGAGTGTTAAGTGGGGAGGGGTAGCTCAAGTATCCCCCATCTTAGTAATGTCTGAGCAAATGGGCCAGATGTCCGGCCAGCTCAGACAAAATGTCGCCAGGTAAGGGTGCCGGGTCTGGTATGCTAAGCGGCAAAGGTGTGAGGTTCGCGCACGCCCATAGCAAACTAAGAAGCCCCTCTCCCAGGTTTTGCAAAATATTGGCAACTCCGGGATAGGTGGGGAATATTATTCCCACGGAGTAGATTGGCTGCACGGGTTAAGTATAGGACTGTTTAGTGCATAAGAAACCCTGCAGCCGATCGGGAACAGACATAAACACAAGACAGTGTCAATGGCGGATGACTTAAGGCAGCAGTAACTACAGATTTTGGCACCACGTGAATTTTATTTTTCACTTAATCACGTTTTTTTTCACTATAATATATTCACTTTAAAATATAAAATAATTAGTGAGATGTGCACCATTAATGTACTTTCTGTGAATGACTAATTGACTTAGTCAGCCTTTCATTTATGTGTTAAAACCGATCGGGAACAGAGATTCATCAAGTAACAAGATTCGTAACAAGCTTCAGTAGTTTGTAGGAACTAAGGTTCCCAGATCCAATACCACAGCGGCAGAATAAAGGAAGCAGCTCCGGCAGAGTAACAGCGGTTGCGAGCGGCGCCACCGACCGAGGGCTGCTTGCCAGCTCTATTTGCGCACAACTCCCACTCCTGGGAAATCTTTCCTAGAGACTTTATTTCCAAAGATTTCGTTTTGGGAACTTGATTTTTCGTTTGCCCCCATCCCAATAAGTGTATTTTTAGTGCAATTGAAAACTAATGTGTGTGTTCAGTCTGTAAATAAATCACAATTTATTTTATCTCTTCGCTTTGCTCAATCAAAGGATCCGGGTATAATTGTGTTAAAATGGCTGGTCTCCCGTGACAATGACCCTTACTTATGTGAATAAATATAGATAAGTAGTTAACTATATAATCTGTCAATTTGTATGTAGCACTAAGGCTTTTTGTCTTTTGTTGTATACATGGGGGGGGGGGGGCAGAAAGAATGAGTGAAAGCAAAAGAAAAGAGGAAATTAGGAAAAGGCAGAAGTTGAAAAATTTGAAGAGGGCCCAGAAAGGAAGTGACAAAAAAGGCACAAATGGGATAGCGCAGCAGGTATAAATGGAAGTGGTTCAAAACAATTAGGGCTGTACTAGCACCGTGGGACAGAGATGAAGGAGGAACAGAAAGGCAGCAATGCAAAGTTCACCCCCATTTCCATCCCAATTACTGCCCAGTGAACAATAAAACCGAGCTAAACACAGCCTATATTTCCACCCTAGAGACTTAATCACGCACCCATATCCAGGCCATCCACACAGACAGCACACATTACATGGTCCTCTGCAGGGCATAAATAACAGCCACATCCAGATGGGGACAAAGCTAGGTGGTAGAATTCTATAGCTTCAAATATGACAGACATAAAAATCTCTGATCTGATTGGCAGCAAGCTTCATGTGCATGTTTATTTTATGTTTGCTCTGTGAACAATTCCCAATTATACTAGGCTGCTTATCTGATAAGCCCCTTTTGTGATATGGATTTGTTTTACCAATTTTTCCGTGCTCTAACCCTGTATTGTATTTAAATGTACATACTATATATTTTCAATTGTATTCTGAATAGTGTTGCTTAGATGGTTAATATAGTTAATGACAATCTGGTGCTTTAGTCATATATTTCATTATGAATTATTAGACAGTATTTGAGGAGAATGACCATATTTACCTGTGAGTTTGTGTTTGCTGAATGGATGTTTTTCCCAGTGCTTATATCCCAGATACGTACGTGTCCATCTGTCATTCCTCCTCCGACTCCAAGTGTTTCCGATAGCCATGGACACCAGTTTATAGCCTTAAGAACAGGGAACCTTCAATATTAAATGACTTGTAAAATAGTTTGAGAGTGGACTTACACTTCTATATGGATAATATTCTTTATACTTTGAGGTGGTGAGATAGAGGTTTGATGGAAGGCCAATACTGTTTATATATAATATATATTTAATTAGATGTATTTAATGTGCTTTAGTTGCATACTTAATATGTTTTACCTTTACCGCTGTAGGGTGTGGTATGCTCTGCAGTGGTGTGTTAATCTTAGTTGCTCCTGGATCACAGGACCAGATATTCAGGTGACCATCACTTGATCCACTAGCTAGATGTTTCTCACTTGGTGACCACTTCAGACTACAGATGCTTTGCTTATGGCACAATGTTCCGACTTGATGCTGGGCCATTCGAACATCATGATGATGTATATGTCCAAGACGGGACCCACTAAATATAAGAAAGCATTATGTTTCAATAAAACTTAACATCCACAGGTATGTTCTCAGTTCCAGATCTTTATGTATAAGTAGGAGAACTAAATGTATGTGGCTTATTTGAAGATTAATACATGACCTTTGTTACAATACAGTGATTTTTCAGTGAGGAAAATGTGCATGTATCTTCTGGATGAAGTTGTAACTATGCTATAATAATTAAATGAGTCACTTTGTCTGATTTCTTCTGTTCGAGCATATCACATATAGTGACCATGAAAAGTAAAAACAAAGGAAAAATCTAAATAAAAGTGAAGTACTATGATACATTTTTGACACCATACAGAACATGAAAGTCTTTCATATTACAAATGTTTTGTTATGAGGTAACAGGCAACCAGAAAGAGACATTAGTATGCAATGTAGAGATGTTCAGTTACTTTATATAGATGATGTGCAGATGAAGACTTAGGGCTATTTTTAGTTAAAGGAGATGTTCTTTTTATATCGGAATACAACCAGACAGTAAAATATATCAATAAAGTTTTAGACAAGCAGGATCTCTTGGGATATGATCAGATTTAAGGAGAGGTCAATATCGCTGATTTACCTACAGTTGTATATGAAAAATCTCTGTTTGTACATAAAAAGTGCTCTAAAGTCTCTAAAACATCAGGATAAGTACAGTAGATGTGGTTACCAGAAAACTATGATGCTTTTCTAAATGTAGTAGTAGTTACTGTATTACATGTGGTTTTATTATACACAAAAGCAAATAATTTGTTTCTTATCCTACAGGTGAAAAATGTTATACCCACGATTTTATCAAATGTAATACCACATTTATAATCTATATGTTGGAATGCCCTCGTGGCTTCCAATACATATCCAATGTGTATTAGCATTTGTTTTGTGCCCAGGTCACTACTGTACTAACAGTAGTAGTCAAATCTAATCTCAGAAGAACTAAAATAAAATAAAATTCTTAACAATGTCTTTTAAATTCCGAGATCTACAAAGATGATCAAGATAAGACAGCTTCACTAACAAGACCTTTTGCATGGAAAAGATCTCTGGTATGGTGGAGCATGTGAGAACAGCAAAAAGTTTCCATGTTGTGAACACTATATTGTATAACTTGTTGACTTGGGTTGTTTTAATAAAAAATAAACTGTTTGGAAAAACAAATGTAAGGTTGGTACTACATGTTTAAAGGGCGTCATCTTGAGCACACTTTCGAGATTTGGGATGAAATTGCACCTTTAAAAGACACCCCAGGTATTGGCACCACTAATCACTGATTTAAAGTATAAACACAAGCAAACATAATACAAGATACTCCTCTCTACTGTTGTCTAAGTTGTTACTGTATACCAGACACCACCTCCCTCTGAGCCTAAAACAGAAACAGGTCTCAGCTTTACCCACATGTTTGGTGAAGGCTTCTCATCCATGAGATAATTTATATCGTTCATAACCATGCTGTCCAAATCTCATTATTTATGAGGGAAACTCCAACATCATTTACTGAAAAATGTGTAATTTTTTACATTTTCCTCTGAAAATATCTCACTGGACCCAGTAAACCCAATTTTCTTACCAAATTTGTCGATACAATATGGACAAAAAGTATACATAAACAAGGTGTCCTACCGCTCAACCCGAATACCTAAGTATGATGTGAAAGGTAAGTATAACTGAGGTGCACAGGGAAGAATCAGACTCAACATATGTGTCCCCAAGGGGCCACAAAAAGATTCCTATGTATTGCACTCATTCATTATATGGCATACAAGGGTGAGGACTCAATGGTCTCGGAGTACAATACTCACTAAAAAGTCTCAGAGTACAATACTCACTAAAAAGTCACCAGGGTAACCCTCTCCCCCCTCCCCCCACCCCCCCCCCCCCCCCCGAGGTACTCCAAAGGAAAAATAATAAAATTGTATTAACATATATATATATATATATATATATATATATATATACACAAACACTGTGAACTATTATATACAAGTGAATGATAAAATCCTCAGTGGGGGGTATGGGATCGACATAGGAATGGAACTATCATGGTAGTATGGGAAGTATCCTCACAAAAGATGTATATATGTGTATATGCAACAAGTCTTTGCTGCAACAACGAATGGGAAGTCTGGTAATAATGTATCCATATGTTTCAATCAGGACATATATCCATGAAATTTGCAGGTAAGTATATATATGCACGCCCCCTCTCTTCAGATGATGGGGGACATGCAGTTGCAGGGTGTGGGTGTCACGACTGTGACGTCACGTAGTGTGGCTGTGGATCTACGGAGACGGGTTGTATGGCGATGATATACTTTCCTTAAGCTGCTATTTTAAGTCTATCCTCATATAGGTTCTCTATAATATCCTCTACCATTCCATGTTATGCTCCGCATGAATGCAAAGGTATGTGGGTATGTAGCACACCAAAACAGTGCAAATAAATGCAAGAAATGCGATACTTGCGCACAATGCCGGAGCTCCTGGTTCAGGGATGGCCTATCTGCAGCAATCCAAGTATACAGCAACAGGAAAGATGATCCAGGGCTCCACGGGTTTTTAGTAAAATAATTTATTCATAATACACAATGTTTCGGCCCCCCATTCGGCCATTGACAAAGGCCTAAGTGAGGCCGAGACGTTGTGTATTATGAATAAATTATTTTGCTAAAAACCCGTGGAGCCCTGGATCATCTTTCCTGATGCTCCGCATGAAACCATATTATCCTGGTCTCTGCTGGTGTAGGGCTTACGTTCCAGCAACGTGTGTATACATATATGCCGATTGCAGCTTTACTCCTGACTATATGCTGGATATAGGCTTCCTTGTAACGGTTAGACCCAGGGGTTTTGTATTGAGATACTGAGTGTGATTCATGCCTTATAGATAATTAACACTCCATCACCTCAGATCACAACTTTTTAGTAGATATATATGAGAATAGCTCTATTGCTATTGTTCTGCCTACAACCATCATTTGTGTATTGCCTATCGATAAAATCTTGCATAGTCTTGATAGAGTCCTTATTGCCTATTATTGCATACAGGTCACATTATCGCTACAACGGCATGGCCCCCACTATCTGACGAGAGAGTACGTGCATATAAATACTTACCTGCAAATTTGATGCATATATGTCCTGATTGAGCCATATGGATACACTATTGCCAGACTTCCAAGTCGGTGTAACATCAAATACTTCTTGCATGTGCACATATATACATCTTTTGTGAGGATACTTCCCATACTACCGTGATAGTCCCATTCCTATGTCGATCCCATACCCACCACTGAAGATTTTATCATTCACTTGTATATATTAGTTCACTGTGTTTGTATATATATACTGTGTATCAGCCTGTTCTAAATGCTAGACATACAGTAGGTGTTTCCCAAATTCCGGCAGGTGGAGGAGCACATCTAAGGGATTAGCTTTATCTTCTGTTGATAAACGATTAAATATCTCTATCCTGTAGTGTCCGGCTTTGAGATACACAAAGAAATGTGAGTTGGGTTTTCCGAACTTTTCTTTTAGCTCAAGGGTCGGCAACCTGCATGCAGCTCTTTCTGCTCCTACTTGTGGCTCTCTGCAGGTTGCCGACTCCCAGCTCCCCCCTCTCTCTCTCTCACTATCCTGGCAGTTGCTGCGGGGGAAACCCGACCGGTGCTGGTTGGGCCTCTAGTTGCTGCCGGATCTGGCATCTCCCCAGCTGCTTTCCTGCCTCTCTTCTGTACTGTCCCACGCCGGGCTCTCATGCCGGTGCATTCCGGAAGTGTGTGTTGCAACATCAGACATGAGCCGACGTCACAAAGTCTGGCGTGGGACAGTACAGGAGAGAGGCAGGCCAGCAGCTGGGGAGATGCCCGGTCTGGCGGCAATAAGAGTGTTAGAAATCTGATTTCTCAGCGCCGTCTGCGCAACACACAGACTACCCTCAGGGAGACTCAGGGCGCGCAGCGCAACCTCCACTTACCTGCCTCCACGGGCCGTCATCTCCTCCGTTGACGCAGAGCCCCTCCCCTCGGCGGCCCCACCGCTCCTCCTCCTCAGTGGCAAGCGCAGGTCCTCCATCCCGCACGCACACGTGTGTCCTCTTCCAATGCTGCTTGCGTGCACACGCACCTTACAGAACGCACGCCCAGCATCCACTCTTCTACTTCCACTCCTATGAGGCTCCGCCCCCGTACACCGCACGGGTGTAATCAGAGTGCTACCAGTGCTCACCGGGGCTGTATCAGCCACACCTATCCAGAGAGGCTCCCTGCAGTCCTCCTTACCCGCCCCATCCCTGATTGGTCAGCCCAGCCTTATCTAGCATCTCTGAGCCCTCACTCATCGCTTGACATAGTCTCTGTATGGAAGTGTTTGTTGTACTCTCGGTTACTACAGGTTTTGACACGGCTCGTACGACTACCCCCTTTGGCTCTCGACTTCGGCTCTCCTTGGACTACGTATTCTCTGGCATCCCATGATCACAGCTTGGACTTCACCCTTCCTCATCTCTCCGCTCCCTGACCTCGGCAAGGCAATCACTATTCTACTCCTATACCCGGTACCGGCAAGTATTGTCTACGTTACTTATATCTGGCCTGGCAACGCTTAACACCACACTCCGGACTCACTCCCTTTGCTGCGGGTGCGTGTATCCCTACTTCCCCCTTCGGCACAGGGAACGAGTCTGGTCTGCGAGCAGCACCGGTGTAACAAAGAGGCCCAACCAGCGCCCCCGGCCCGTAGTCACCGGCAGGATAGTGAGGGAGAGAGCCAGCAGCCATCCCTCTCCCCCCTCACAGCCACCGGCAGGACAGTGAGGGAGGCCCAATGTAAGTGTATATATGTGTGTGTGTGTATGTATATATATTAGGGGATGAAATCAGTGTTAGACTGATGAAACGCGTAGGGTCACGTGTCATTGTTGTAAGCAGTTGAGTGCCATCTCACAACACGCCTGAGAAGAGACGCTGCAGGTCATTTCCAACCAAAGGAACTCTTGTGTGGGATTGGGGGTTGCCGGAGGACACCTCATAGTGCAACACCACGAGCGAGGAAGAGGAGTGACGACATCCCAGAGCATTGCAAGTGGAGCAGCGGCTGACGAAGCAGTTTGGAGCATGAGTTGTACTCATACAATGCCCTGTTTGTGAGTTTTGAATTGTCTTGTTGAAAATGTGTTACATTTTTAAAAACGTTATTACACTAGGATTGGGCGCTTTTTGAAGTGAAACTTCTTTAGTGGCACCTTATTCGTAATGGGACAAAAATGGATTGTGGAGACAGAAAATGAAACGGATGTGACGTCAAAGTGCTGACGTCAAAGTGCTGGCAATTGAGGCCGGGCTGTGTTCTGGCAAATCACATGCGGCGGTGGCGATAGCCGCCGGAGCTGTTCCTAACCGCCGCTGTTCCCCCCACACGACCGCTTACATGTGGCGGCAGCGCTAACCGCCGGCGCCGCTCCCCCGCACCCACTCAAAATTTAATCGCCGCCGCCACTCCTAACGCTCCCCCAAACCGGACGCCACGGCTTGGAGACCCGGTGCCGGACCGCAGCCCGAGGAGATACCGGTGCCAGACCGCAGCCCGAGGAGATAACGGTGTCGGTACTGATCAGTGGGAGCGGGGAATGCCGCGTGTGGGAGGAGGCGCTTGTTCCCACACCGGTGACTGGAGGGAGGGGAAGACCGGGCCCTTTGGTGGTGGGGGTGGGAGGAGTCACGCGGTGTAGAAGTTGAGAGTAGCAGGGATAGAGTGGTAGGTAAAGCAGGCTGATGGAGTGATACAGGGGGAGTGAGGAGAGGTGCAGGGTGATAGGGAGGGGGGAGGTACAGAGGTAGAAGACCAGACAGTACCTGACATGGAGAGCAGGGCAGTGAGTGCCGGGCCGAGCAGCCAGCAGAGGCCGTGGTACAGGTGAGCTGCAGCGGGAGCCCCCCGCATGGTGTCGGAGCTGAAGTGAGAGGCTGTGCTGGGGTCAGTGTTGGTCTGTGGGGTCTGTGCCCCTGTTCTGTAACACACACTGACACACAGTGCTCTGTGCACTCTCACCGAGCAGCAGAGCCCGCCCGCCTCGCTGCTATTGGCTGAGATCTGCTCGGGAACACAGACATCTGTCATTGATCTGCAGCCTGCGACATGGGGACACACACTGATACACACACACACACACACTGAATGACACACACACTGACTGACACACACTGACACACACACACTGACACACACACACTGACACACACACACACACTGACTGACACACACTGACACACACACACTGACTGACACACACACACACACACACACACACTGACTGACACACGCACACTGACTGACACACACTGACTGACACACACTGACACACACTGACTGACACACACTGACACACCACACACACACACACACTGACACACACGCACACACACAAACTGACACACACACACACACACACACACACTGACTGCCACACACACACTGAATGACACACACACTGACTGACTGACACACACACTGACTGACACACACTGACTGACACACACTGACACACCACACACACACACACACTGACACACACTGACACACACAAACTGACTGACACACACACACTGAATGACACACACACTGACTGACTGACACACACACTGACTGACACACACTGACTGACACACACTGACACACCACACACACACACACACACTGACACACACGCACACACACAAACTGACTGACACACACACACTGAATGACACACACACTGACTGACTGACACACACACACACATTTTTATTAAATATATCATTCTTACAAATACAATTTCTGTGACAAAACAGTGACAAAAGACAAAGAAGTTTCACTTACTATGCGCGTTCCCTCAACACACACAGCTTTTTCTTCTTTTTCCCCCCTGATATATATGTGTGTGTGTGTGTGTGTGTGTGTGTGTGTGTGTGTGTGTGTGTGTGTGTGTGTGTGTGTGTGTGTGTGTGTGTGTGTGTGTGTGTGTTAATAAAATGTTATTATTTTTCCTTTGGAGTATTTTGGGGGGTTGTGTCACCCTAGTGACTTTTTAGTGAGTATTGTACTCCGAGACATACACGTTTCGTGCTTAAGCACTTTATCTAGGTCCTCCAGGACTAGAGTCCAATAAACCCCATAAAAATAAATATGTCCCTTTTGGTCATTGCTTACCTGCTAAGAATGTGCTGATTCCAGCTTAAGGCTCCAACTACTGACATATGGCCAAGCATATTCCTCAATCTCTTCTGAGTTTCAATGTCCCACAGCTTTAAAAGAGTAATATGATTTATTAGAATTTTGGCTCATTTTCACTGAGCAGTCTTCTACCAGCTCTTCTGAGCAGTCTTCTGTAAACTTCGGGAGCTGGAAGACATCTTAGAGTCGAAAAACAAATAACAGACAGGCGCACTAAGGGATATGAACACTTTATTAATAAAACAGGGCAGTGGGCACAAGCATCCACTGAGGGTTTAAAACAAATATAACAACAAAGATCATTAAAATTACTGGTTTGACACTATTATAATCGGTGATAGTACCGGGTCTACACAGGATCTCGCTAGTACTACAGAAAGGGTCCGGACCAGACTGAGTACTTACCCTGCTAGATGAGTGAAGACCCGCTTCCACCGGCTGCAAAAACTCCACGAGGACTGCCACCACGTGACCTCTACGCGTTTCGCACGTAGTGCTTCGTCAGGAGAACACGTGATAGCGCTGTCCCCGGAGTTTATATGCAGAGCAGCAGCCAATGGATCTAACGTCATTAGGGAGAGTGAAGGAGAGTGAAGGCACATGTAAAGACAACAGAGTTAAAATATTTTAAATCATTTTAATATGTGTGAATAAATGTATGTTTAGATCCTAACTGGGGTATGGTAATATATGGTTATAAGTGACTTATTGTATCAGGTAATAGGTCAAAGACAAATCTGGGACCTATATATCATCACTCCATCCCAGAATGGGGTTTTATTTATTTATTTAATTAATTAATTACTTAATTACTTAAACATGCTGTATGGGACTCCATTTTTACTCTGTTGTCTTTACATGTGCCTTCACTCTCCCTAATGACGTAAGATCCATTGGCTGCTGCTCTGCATATAAACTCCGGGGACAGCGCTATCACGTGACCTCCTGACGAAGCACTACGTGCGAAACGCGTAGAGGTCACGTGGCGGCAGTCCTCGTGGAGTTTTTGCAGCTGGTGGAAGCGGGTCTTCACGCATCTAGCAGGGTAAGTACTCAGTCTGGTCCGGACCCTTTCTGTAGTACTAGCGAGATCCTGTGTAGACCCGGTGCTATCACCGATTATAATAGTGTCAAACCAGTAATTTTAATGATCTTTGTTGTTATATTTGTTTTAACCCCTCAGTGGATGCTTGTGCCCACTGCCCTGTTTTATTAATAAAGTGTTCATATCCCTTAGTGCGCCTGTCGGTTATTTGTTTTTCTTGTCTGTGAGCCCCCCTTGTGGGAGCTCACTCTTATAGGGGATGTGTGGAACCCCCCCAGACTAAAGGCTGCAAGAGGGATTTCATACAGTGCCACCATTAGCGCGGAGCAACACATTTCACATCTTAGAGTCCATTAACTTAAATAGGCTATAAGATGTCATCCAGAGCTAGAAGTTGCCTTATGGCAGAAAACAGTAAATATGGCTCCTTATGCCTCACCTATCAATAATTTTGGATACTTGGGAACTACGTATAAAGTTATAAACATATCTGCTTATATTAATTTCAAACATGACTCATTTGGTGTTCTAAAAATAATTATGCATGACTGTGCTGTAGATCTTGTGGTAGATACCATGGACCATCAATGAACATTAGGTTCAAACATCATTCTTTCATTTTCACTAGGATGTGCTGTCAGTACTTCTTCCGAGAAACATGTTTCTATATAATCTGGTGATTTTACTTGCTTGTATGGTGAGTTTGCTCTATACTATATTGGAATGCTGTTGAGGTGTGACAAAAAAAAAAGCTAAAAGCATGATCAATTCAGCTCAGAGAACATGGTAAAAAAAATTATTATATTAGAAGTTAGGACTTCAAATACTGTCCATATTAACTGCGCCCACTCACCAACTCTTCAGTGGAGGGTGAAGTGTAGACTGACAATGAGGTGTATAATACCTTTATGCTAATTGGAGAGTTTGTAAGGAGATCTAACCTGAAGGGAGGAGCCACACACCTCCAAGGAACTGTTTAGTAAAACAGAAACCAGGTGAGCCAAAATCCACCCCCTGGAGGTGTGTGGCCAGGCTTGAATCATGTTTTCATCAAACGACGCAAACAAATTACTCTTTGTTACACAGACCTAGGTTCTAAATGTAAAAGTGTCACTAGTATATTTTAGCCCAATTGGTAGGAGCGCAGGAATTGTTCTTTATTTTCCAGAAGTTAGGACTTGCATGTTCTGGGGTTTCCTTGGCATGGTGAGCAAGCTTATCATATTTTGGCCAAAATATGTAACTAAAATTCCAATTTAAATGTAGCATTGGAAGTAGTTAAATATTTGCAGGCTTTTATGCAGCACGATATAAGTTATAAGTAAGGGTTAATAATTATTAAATGTTGGGTTTTAGTGAATTTGGATGTGAGTTGATCTTGTGTTTTTTTACTTTGTGATATTTTTGAATAGACATTTATTCAACGTGCGTAGAGCAGCTTTCCAGGGCTGCAGAAGATTTAAGTACCTTTTATTTCAACAGAGCTGATCTCTTCTGCAGTACCGGGAAGCAGCTGCCCTGCATAGACTTTAAGGTTCTTAGACATCGAACAGGGCGACAGAATTCCATATGGGTGTTAAAAAATGCTTAGAAGTTGAAAAAGAAGGTCCATTAAATCAACCTTTCTTTAAGTTCAGGGTACCCAAACCCCCCAAAAAGATGTATATGAAAGGACACTGATTATGACTACACACTTCTAACCATTTAAAACATTATTGGACACCCTCATAATGTCGAGTTGTGACCCTATGGCCATGGAACCAAAGGGCTTAATATTGAACATACCTGTACTTCTCCATCACTAGTGCCAATTGCTAAACATGTTCCAACTTTGATCCATGAAACAGATGAGATATACGTTGAAGGCGAATGTAGATTTATCGTGTGCGTTACGCTATTGTTTACTCCACTCCAAATATGTGCGGTTGATTTTAACCCAATAGCCACAAGATTTTCTAAATTCCAGTCAAGCAGATTAAGATCTATAAATATATGCATGAACAAGTTACAAGAGATTTCAAGTCAATTCATTAAGGAATGTATGTATGTCTGAAAGAGGAATGTGGCTAGCGCAAACGCAATAGAATAGTGTGCTGTTAAAGAAAAATATATATCAGTCTAACATCATCAGAGAAATGTTTTATATATTAGCCATTTGTCAATGAGCAGTTCAGAAAATAAATGTGCTTAGGGCCCTGAGGTTTTGCTACGCGTGGAATTTAAAGCAGTAATTACCTGGTTCTCTAGATATCTACGATTTTATCCCCTGGACAAGGCTACAGTGGAGACAATATGACCGATATATTCTGTTGGCTCCGGCAGTTAATAGAAAGCTGCAGTGTCATCAAGAGATGGTGTTTTCAGAGGTGATCTGATGGCGATATGGGTTTTTTTTTGTACGCTGTCAAAGTCTACCGCAGATATTTCAGGAACAAAGGGGTCCCGGGAGCTAGGTATACTGCGTTCAGCTCAGGGGGGCTCTCAGTATCAGCAGTATAAATTGATAGTATGAATTAACAACAGCTGAGGAGTGAAGGTATGTTTGTTGCCAACGCTTAACAACTAGAAGCTCATTTAGGAGTGCACTCCTTGGCAATTAAAACTTAACATTTAATTAATAGATACATTAAAATAGGTTCTTAACATATAGTGAATATAATTAACTACATATAATGTACTGAGGCGGGAGGGAGTGGAGAGATGATAGATGGCCGTGGTGTATAATAAAGTGTGCTATGCCTAAAATAAACCAGCAAAAGCAATTGACACCAAATTGGCCTTGATTGGAGAGTAAGTTACCCTGCTGTGAGAACTCAAAGGCGCTTTCCCTGTATAAGTGTATTGTGCGTCATGTGGCGTATTGATGTAAGTAGCCCAAAACAGTGTACAGCTAATAAATATAATATTTAAGCTAATAAATTGTTTTTATCACTGTATGTGCAACTCAATAACAGGTTGGTGGTACGTGGATTGATTCTGCGCCCAATGACATTTAACAAACACTAAACACAGATAGTAGATCAGGAAAGCTACTAATTATAAAAACCAGGAAATAGCTGATACTAAACACTCTGCTAAATTGATTAAAGCAGTAAACAAAATAATACTGTGGTCTACATACATTATATGTAGTTAATTATATTCACTATATGTTAAGAACCTATTTTAATGTATCTATTAAAGCTGCAGTTCAGTCAATATCCTGCATGTGTGGGTTTTTTTAATAAATCAGTTCTGTACTGTGAGAAAATACTTGTAGCATTTTCTTTTTTTTTTTAAAACAACTTTGGAAGACAATTTTTTATGTATTCTAATGTAACGAGCATTTTTGTTTCTATAGCAACCCTTTAGAAAGGCACAACCCCTTCCTTTAATGTAACAGGCTCTGGCACACCCCTTTGTGAGTCCTGCCCCCTCCAGAGCCGTGCACGTGCATGAGCACAAATGTATCAGTCAGTGCCTGGTCACATGATCTTCCCCCAGAACTGACAGAGCAGCAGCAGAAAAGGAGTAGCTCAGAATTAATTAATTAAACCTTATTCCATTGCACGTGTGTAGTTAATGTTAAATATTAACAACTCATTTAAAATCAAATCTGTATATATAATACTGTAAACAATATGTATATTTAATTTTATGTGAATAGTACAATTCAATGTGTGTTATTAAAATTAATAATGGCTTGTTCTTGTATAGCGCTGCTAGTTTTACATAGCACTTTACAGAGACATTTTGCAGGCACAGGGCTCTGCGGAGCTTAGGTGTGTATGTATGTGTTTGTATGATATAGATATATATGCACACGCACGCATATACATGCGCACGCGCACACATACACGTGCACACGCACACATACATGCACACACGTATACATGCGCACACGCACACACGCACACATACATGCGCTCACGCACACATACATGCGCACACGCACACATACATGCGCACACGCACACATACATGCACACATACACGCACACAAACATGCGCACATGCACACATAAACATCCCCCCCCCCCCCACGGGGGCAGCGCAACCCCCTGCATCTCCCGCACGGGCAGGGAGGCAGGCACAGGGATCGGAGCAGGAGGGAGACACATCTCCTGCTCCCCCCTCCCTTCCCCACCCCCCTCCGGGGGCAGCGCAACCCCCCCTGCATCTCCCACGCGGGCAGGGAGGCAGGCACAGGGATCGGAGCAGGAGGGAGACACATCTCCCGCTCCCCCCTCCCCACTGGCGGCGCAAGCCCCCTCCATCTCGCGCAGGCTGACAGCCACAGGGATCGGGCAGAAGGGGGCACCACACAGCGGCAGATCGGGAGCGAGCACACGTCACTGGGAGACTCATGAATATTCATGAGTCTTCCACTGACTGCCGGAGGCAAATTATAAACAAATGCCAGCTTTTAATACGTCACAAAAATTTCGCCGATCAAGACATGGAGAACGGATTGACTGACAGCTATACAGTTCTTTAGTTAAGTAGAGATTGCACACATTAAACTATTAAAGTAAAAAAAAAAATTTAAAAAAAAAAAAGACTGAACTGCAGCTTTAATTAAATGTTAAGTTTTAATTGCCAAGGAGTGCACTCCTAAATGAGCTTCTAGTTGTTAAGTGTTGGCAACAAACATACCTTCACTCCTCAGCTGTTGTTAATTCATGTTAATTTCTGCTCATCAGTTGCACCCACCGTCATTCTAGACGTGTAAGGCACAACCATATTACACTTATATCATTTACTCAGTGAGCATTATATTCTCTTTTTTGTTTAAATTGATAGTATGCCTACCAGTAATTCCAGTTTGTATTTTGATCAATCTAAATTTAAAATCATTAATATCTCTATTTTTTTGTAGAATGCCTTATGCTGCTGACAAATACATATTGAAAATGAAAATCAATTCATACATTCTTACAGTCACTAGGATTTATTTCCCCATAGTTTTTGGTAAACAAGTTCCACTAAGCAACTGTAAAATGACTTAGGCCGCGCATATAGTGCCCGCAACGGCGACACGTGACATCACCCTTCGCCACTAGAGAAAGTTGTATTTTGCTTTGCAGCGGCGTCGCGGGCGACCAGGCCATTGATTTGTTCAGGGGCTGTCACATGAGGCGACAGCCCCTGAAAAATCAAATAATGCCAGCTTAAAAAAATCGCGTCGCCGTCGCCTTACTATAAGCGCACGCGACGGCGACAATGCATTTGTTTTCGGGCGACGTCGCGTTGCCATCGCCAGCACTATAAGCGCGGCCTTAGCAGGAAGGTCTGTTGATACCACAAATTACAGTATCTCCTACATGGTACTCAACAAGGTTGACTGGCACAAACTGGAGATACTAAGGAAGGTCACATTGATGTTTGAGCAGTGGAGAGAGGGTCTTCTGCAGGATGAGGATCTCATGGCTGAGGTTTTGGTGCAATGTTTCAGTAAATACTAGTATAGCGGCACTAGCGTTTCTCATGGCCAAAGACAGCATATATACTGGGCAACTTTACTCGTTTCTTCATGTAGTGGCACTTCTGCTTTAATGTAGCTTCACCCTCAGCATTGCAGCCATACACATATTTAACATTTCCTCATTTGTAATCCACTCTCTATCAAGTCATCTTTTGCATCAAATATAACATGCAAAAACTTACAGTAATCGTTTTGGAGGCCATTAATGTGGAGTCTAACTTCTGGTTGTAAACTGGCACAAGAATACGTGTAGTTTTTGAAAGCTTTTTGATGGGTCATTTTTTTCTTCTTGGTTTGTTGGCAGCCTGCATATAAAGAGACAAAAACCCTTAGAATCCCTTCAATAAGTTATTTTCAACTATTGCACTAGTATTATATGATGGTATTTCAGGGGAGAAATAATTAACAATAGTATTATAAAACAAAATGACAATTATATACTAGGATATTACACATGATCAACATTACAACTACATGTACTGAATACTTTTTATCACTTTGCATTTTATTTGGTTCAACCGAGTGTTGCAGAATTTAGACATCGGATATTTCTATCTGCCTGAATGTTAAGCAAATGCAACAAATTGTCTTTATAGCTAAATCATATGATTGCCTTTCATCAGATCTCCCTGAGAGGTGTTCTGTAAATAAATGTAGTAGAGTATACCTCCTGACCTCTGGGGGCGCTTGTGAAGCTCCTTAGCCTTACTCTGAGGGGCCTGTGGCGGCCATGTTGGGGAGGCAGAGTAAGGAGATACATATATTTCAACTGTGACGAATCCCAGTCAGTGCTAGAGGAGCACATGGAGTGCACAGACTGTCCTGGGATGCAGTGAGGTGTCCCAGGATTAGGACAGCGTTTCCCCATAGGCCCGAGCTAGGTGCCCAACAACTATCGCTTGTATTGTAGGGCGACCCATAAACAGGGACCCTTCCTACTAGTGAGAGCTCCGGTGACCTTGCGGAGCGGGACGGACTCCAGTGAGGAACTCCTCGCTCTTCAGAGACCACGTGTGCTGCTGCCGGTGGTAAGGAGAGAGGGGAGTTGTGTCAGAGGCCCCGCATCATGGGACACTGCATCTGTCTCCATCCAGTGAGTGAGGCCAATGTTGCCCAAGCATCAGAGGGAAGGTACCCAACTGTGCATCAACAACACTAAGTGGGGTAGCGCTACCTTTCACACACTACTGCGCCTCGTGGGTGACACTGGCTATCCCAGGATGCCTGGGATAGAACTGGAAGGAGGGAGAAGGGTATTGGTATCCTCCTGGTTAAAGGAGAAGTGATTGTATTGAGTGTTATCATTACTGTTGTTCCTATGTGTGTTATGTGTATGCCTTACTGGTAAAGTTACTGTGGTTCATATATATTATTGTGTGAGTGGTTATTCACTAGGAGTATAGTTTCCTGTGAGGGGTCACCCCGTCCATGGCGGGATCCTCACAGGTGGAGGCACGGCACCTTGCACCCCAAGCTCCCTAAGCGCACAGGCTTAGGCCTTCTGTATACCAAACAGGTTAGCACCCTACCACTACATAGCCACCATTATCTCTTAGCGGGGGATAGGGGTGTTACTGTACATAAATATAGCACTATGGTGAATATATGTTTTAGTCAGTACTCACAGAGAAATGTTTAAAATGTTCACTTCTCTCTTCTCAACTGGCAAGAAAATACTCAGTGACTAGATTTTAACTCTTTAAAAAAAACGACCCTTTTTGTATTTAAAGCCCTCTCCCACCTTAAACCTTTCTCACTGGCTGCCCCACACCTCTGGAATGTCCTTCCCCTCAATACCCGACTAGCACCCTCTCTATCCACCTTTAAGACCCACCTTAAAACACACCTGCTAAGGAAGCATATGAGTAGCTCCATGGCTGATAATTAACACCTCATACATTAACCTTGGCCCCTTGCAGATGCACTTACCACAACTCCCTCCTACTGTCTCTGTACGTTCTTCCTACCAACCAATTAGATTGTAAGCTCTTCGGAGTAGGGACTCCTTTTCCTAAATGGTACTTTTATGTCTGAAGCACTTCTCCCCTTTCTGTTATTTATATTATTTGTTATTTATAGGATTGTCACATATTACTGCTGTGAGGCGCTATGTACATTAATGGTGCTATATAAATAAAGACATAATACATACATTCACTTTAGACAAAAGAAATGTTAAGTTCTGGTCATTAGACAGAACTGTAGGTGCATTGTATTAAAGCAATTTTGGACCGTCATTTACATCTTCTGCCTCTTAAAATCAATGTGCTGTACAGTATACAGTAGCTATGCTGTATGAGTCAGCTTGTAATTTGTGGAGTTTCATTATGAGGTTTTAGGGAGTAGTTACATGATGAACCAACTGTTTCACTGTACATCACAGCTTTATTTTTTACTAGCATCAAAATACTACATTATTTCTGCGGTATGAGGTGCTGTAACGTTCCATGGCTCACAATGTGCATCAAACATACCAAACTGTAACATTTGACTCAAACAAGAAGGGGTGCAGTGTGTCAAAACAAACTTCTTTACCTTGATACCTCACTGCTAGTATCTGCATCCAGTTTGGGAAAGGCATATAAAACTCTACTCAGCACACATGGACAAGATAATGTATTAGTCATTATAAACTAGCCAAATACAGATGTAGCCATCTTAAGTGTTCCCTTTTTCTTTTAATCCTGTGGTATTCTGCAGCAACATTACCACTGAACATAAACTTGATGATATTCTGAGGCATGCTTATGTATGTTGAGTTACCTGGGGGAGCACTGAGGATTGCTATATACCGTATGTACTGTATGTTACAAACATGTTCATGCAGTTATACTTACATTAGCCCAGGAGAAGAATAGGTTTGTCATGTTTGCCCATTAAAAGGTGTCGCGATTCCCTAAAATCCTTTAAATTACAGATACTGCCAATAATAATTAAAGACAAAAATGAGAAAAAGCTACATAGAGCATTTCAAACATTCATATGGAGAAATAAAAAGCCCAGAATAAGCATGTAAACATTACAACTGTAGCCCCTGTAAGAAATAGGTGGACTACATATCTTTCTCCTACTGTGGTAAGTCCTGTTAAGGGCAGGCGCCAGTAGTAATCATGGGTTTTTCCCCCTTCAAGCCCTGCCTGGAGTGATAGAGGCAGGCCCCTGACTCTGTGCAGGCCTAGACAGAGGGGAGGTCCTGCTGACATCATGAGGGGCAGGGCTAACTCTATTTAGTGGGCTGCTCCTGTGAGTGACGGTCTGTCTGTCCTCGGAGTTGGAGGGAAGGAGTTCTGTCTGTCCTGGGAGTTGGAGGGAAGGAGTTCTGTCTGTCCTGGGAGTTGGAGGGAAGGAGTTCTGTCTGTCCTGGGAGTTGGAGGGAAGGAGTTCTGTCTGTCCTGGGAGTTGGAGGAGAGGAGTTATGCTCTGTCCTGGGAGCAGAGAAGAGAGGAGCTAGTCTGATGCTGGGACAACCAAGAGACTGTCCTTATAGTTTGGAGTGTGTTAAGAGCTGAACCAGCTATAGTGGACCAATGCCCCTCACCCTGCTGAGGGGGTAATTGGGAGAATCAACCCCCACCCACACGATACCCTCTGAGGTGGGCATTGGGGGGGTATTGAGGCCCCCACAGACCATCCCCCTGGAGACATTCCTGGAGGAGAGGAGTGGAGGAATACTGTTAAATTTGGAAGCCTGCTGCACAAGACTTGCTGCTGTAAATGAAATGTTGCTGCTGTGTGCTGCTACTGAGACAAGAGACAATAAAGACCTGTGCTGTTTTACATAAGATTGTGTGTGAGATCTGGAGCATTCACCCTGAGACTAGGGTTCTTTCTCTGTAAGGGTCCTACCCCACATCCCTGGGGTTTATAGAGAATGGAGGCGCTGCACCACTAAAGAATGAAGGCAATTACCCCAGAAGCCTGGTCCTGTTATCCCCAACATCACCGCGAGAGACTCAGGCCCTCCTGTTACAAGCAGGTACGCACCACCCAGTTACATGTAGCCAGCCCTCACTACACCCTAGATATACGATCTCTGTCTGGGGGGGTGGGAACATGGGTTACACAACCTAAAAGTAAACCTTCCCACAACTAAACTTTATAATGCTGCAATACTCCGAAGGTACACAAGAGACTGGATCAATCACACCAACTACAGTATTTCACATTCCAAGCAACAGACCAGCAACTAAGCCCAGATACAAACCTGGCGTACTTGCTACGTACAGTATGGCTAGCAAACATTAAAGAAAACATGTTGCTCTTCAACACATACACGGCACGGCATAGATCCCGTAAATCACTGATCCGGGACAGAACATTAAACCTGACATTTACTAAAAACATGAATTTTCAAGAAGGGAAAGCAAACTCCCCGTTCACAACTGGGGAGAAAAGAGGTATCCTTAACATAGGGCAGCTCCAGCACAACTAACACAGGGGTCTGCAACTTCTCAAGGAAGAAGAGTCATTTTATTAAAAAAAATCTTTCTCCAAAATATTTGGAGAGCTGCAACACATGAATATTACACCCCCACAAATACATACATATACTGTACACTCACTAATAGGCAGTGTTCGACAAATCACCCAAAAATCTACTCGCCGAACCAAAAAAGCTACTCACCACCTAGTCCTGCCCCCAGTCCCGCCCCAACCCTAGTCCGTCCCCAACCCCGCAATAAAATATATAAATAAAATACATTTAATAAATTCCTAGTCAGAACAACATTCGTTTTTGACATAAATGTATTTATTGTATTACATTATACTACAATTAGTCCTTGTTACGTGTGTGTGTGTGTGTGTGTGTGTGTGTGTGTGTGTGTGTGTGTGTGTGTGTGTGTGTGTGTGTGTGTGTGTGTGTGTGTGTGTGTGTGTGTGTGTGTGTGTGTGTGTGTGTGTGTGTGTGTGTGTGTGTGTGTATGTCGGATCTTGAAATAAAAGCCAGGTGTGAATGACTAGTTGAGACAAAACAGAGTAGGGGGAGCGAGGGATGAGTAAATGCACAGATAAAACAGATATGGACAAGCAATATACCACAATTAGTATAACACAATTGAAACCCAGTGAAGGGGGGTTGGGATGGTGAAGAGACAATCAATAGATGTATACTATATAGTAAATGCTTACACGGCCATGTGTAAACACAATCCCAAGATGGTGTCTTTGTGGTAGAAGGTGCCCCTTCTGCAACTAAGTGCAGGGGGGGGTCATGATAATTCACAATATCAATAAATACTCACACGGCCCAGTGTGAGTAAAGGCGCAGGGCAGATGTCTTTAAGGTATACACCTATGTTCCCCGTCAGAGGTGATTCCCAGGGGTGCTGCGCACCTTCCTGCTGGCAGGCAGGGAGTTCAATGCGGGTCTCTCTCCTAGTTCTCCTGTTCTGGGCTCCTTCCCCTCCCCATTTCAGTAAGGGGCGTAGGTGAGGCAAAATAATATAATGGGATCAATAGTGCTCTTAAAAACATCAAAGTTTATTTCACATAAAATAGGATCCACAAAAATGCACTCACATAGTCTAAAAATGCTCTGGTGTGCTCCCAGCAGTGGTCCCGGCCGCTCTCTGCTCCGCGTCCGGAGTCGGAATAGGTGGCTGTTCCTGGCGCGGCTGTGACTGCAGACTGGCTCCCTCAGCTACGGAAGCCCCAGTGTTCCAAGAATGTTCAACGAATTAGAGCAACGCGTTTCGCCGATTGGACGGCTTCCTCAGGCTCATTCAATGACGTGAAGAGGGTCTGATGAGCTTTTATAGACCCTCAATCTGCTAATTGATTAACTAGCGTGAAGTGTTTGATTGTCAATGCTTGTAATCAGTGTATTAATCTGTATATAAGTGTTAAACTCCTTGTTTTTGCTCAATAACACACTGTAATTACAACAGTAAGATTTACTATGTTCATTTTTACTCTTGTGCATTCTTTTAACAGGTGTCTTTCCTGTTCTAGAATGTTTAGTATTTGTAATAAGTTAAAACATGGTGCTATCACCTGGGGACAGTCTATATCACCTAACATATGTATTCACAATGTGCAGTCACTTGCTTTGCATACTGAGCTCTAAAAACAGAGACATAAAATAAAACAATAAACTTGCTGATGGTGTTTTTGAACTTATTCACCCCTTTTTTTTTTTATAGTGGGTGTCTTAGCTTTGCTAAGATAACTTTAGGGTCTAGATTGATAATCAGTAACTTTTTGGTTCAAATTGGTGATAAGTAATAAGTAAAAGAGTGGTGTTAACACCTATCTATTTATATCTTCTAGCATACTTAGGCATCATATAAAATCATTTGCTTAGTACACTGTGGGTTAAAAATAAATCGCTATAAAAACATGGTTTACACACTGAGGTATATAAACAACTATTCTCAGACAAAGCGTTACCAAGCCATTTAACAAAGCAATAAAATTGCTAATATTCATTTCAATCTTGTGCATCCTTTTGCTAGTGGGTGTTTTAGTTGTACTAAGGGAACCTTAGGGTCTAGGTTGGTAATGGGTTAAAAAATGGTAGTAACACCTATTTTACAGGTTATATCAACTAACATACTTGGTCATAATATACGGTCATTTGGTTTATACACTGAAATTAGAAAACAACATTTTTATACAAATCGCTATAAGACATAGTTATCCAGTGTTTCTACAAAATAGTGGTCTTTGGGACAATAATAAAGATTCACTCTCTATCACTCTACGTATGTCTAACTAATAATCGTGTTTGCTTTAATTTTAAAATTCTCATGGTATCAAAAATGGTTAAGAATTACATACAAAATTGTAAAACGGAGCATAATCTCAATGCAGAAAAGGGGGAAAGAAAAACGAAAAAATATGGAGGGGGATTAAGTTGGGGAGATGGAAAGAGGGTGATGGGGGGGAGGGACAGGGAAAGGGGGGGGAATAGGGGATGGGGAACGAAAACAAGCATTAGTAATGTTGCCCAATAGAATTTTATAAAGAGTCTTGTTGGGATTGCATGGAGCTTTAAAAGTTATAGACAAGCTCATAAAAATGCAGGGATATCTAGATCTGCATTTAGGCCGTGTGGTGTTAGAGTTTTAAGTTGGTAGATCCAGAACGTTTCTCTCTGTCTTAAACGCCTGAGTCTATCACCACCTCGCCAATTCTCAGCCACCAGTTCTATTCCCCTGTAGTGCAGGCCCGATGGGTCCCCCTCATGGGCCAAACTGAAGTGGACTGGTACGCTGTGGTTTGTGAGGCCTCTCTTGATGTTGCCTATGTGCTCCAGTATGCGGACCCTGAGACTTCTTGAGGTCCGGCCCACATACTCGAGTCCGCACGGGCATTCAAGCAGATACACCACGAAGGAGGTCCTACAGTTTATAAAATGTTTAGTTTTAAAAACCTCCTTCGTGACTTTGGAACTAAAATTCAATGTTTCTTTCTCCGCATGTTTGCAGGCTTTGCAATCAAAGCATTTGAAAAAACCTATAGGTTTCGGTAGCCAACATTCTGTCTGAATTTGTTTCTCCTTTCTGAATGTGCTGGGCACTAGTTTATTCTTAATGTTATTAGCTCTCTTGAAAATAACTCTAGGTGCCTCCGGTAAGTATTCTCCTAAGACTATGTCTTTACGTAAAACATGCCAGTGTTTTTTAAGAATCCTCTTTATATTCTTGGCTTCATCATTGTACCTGGTGACAAAGGGCACTACAAACTCCGGGTTTTCTTTTTTTTGCTTAGGTGCCTTTGTATACCTCAATAAGGCACACAGATGGATGCGCAGCGGTAGCATCTGCACTTGAGAATGACCATACAATCCCTCAAGACCAGAAAAGATTCTTAATAGACGGAATAAGATTTATTCTAACACACAACCTGTTCTGGTTTGATGGGCAAATGTTTTTACAGAGGTGCGGCACCGCAATGGGGACCAGATTTGCTCCGATTTGCTCCGAGCTATGCCAATATTTTTATGTCATACTGGGAGGATAAGAACATCTGGGCCGGCAACCCTTTTGGAGCAAATCTGGTCCTGTGGAAGAGATATATTGACGATGTGCTCATCATCTGGGAGGAAAACAATGAAGACCTTGACCTCTTTTTGAACCACATAAACAAGAATGAGGTCAACCTTGTCTTCACATCTGAGAGGAGTACTGATAGCATCAACTTCCTTGATTTAACGATATATATATAGAGGATAACCACATCAAAACTAAAACTTATTTCAAGGAGGTTGATGCTAGTAACTTTCTCCTAAACAGCAGTTGTCACCATCAGAAATGGCTTAATAATATACCCTATGGGCAATTCCGACGCATTAGGCGGAATTGCTCCGACATGGAGACATTCAAAGAGCAGGCCAGTATTCTAAAAACCAGGTTTCAGGAGAGACACTACAGGCCAGAGGTAATCGAAAACGCTCTATCTAGAGCGTCACAACTTAGTAATGACCAACTGTTGTCACCTAAGCAAAAAAAAGAAAACCCGGAGTTTGTAGTGCCCTTTGTCACCAGGTACAATGATGAAGCCAAGAATATAAAGAGGATTCTTAAAAAACACTGGCATGTTTTACGTAAAGACATAGTCTTAGGAGAATACTTACCGGAGGCACCTAGAGTTATTTTCAAGAGAGCTAATAACATTAAGAATAAACTAGTGCCCAGCACATTCAGAAAGGAGAAACAAATTCAGACAGAATGTTGGCTACCGAAACCTATAGGTTTTTTCAAATGCTTTGATTGCAAAGCCTGCAAACATGCGGAGAAAGAAACATTGAATTTTAGTTCCAAAGTCACGAAGGAGGTTTTTAAAACTAAACATTTTATAAACTGTAGGACCTCCTTCGTGGTGTATCTGCTTGAATGCTCGTGCGGACTCCAGTATGTGGGCCGGACCTCAAGAAGTCTCAGGGTCCGCATACTGGAGCACATAGGCAACATTAGGAGAGGCCTCAAAAACCACAGCGTACCAGTCCACTTCAGTTTGGCTCATGGGGGGGACCCATCGGGCCTGCACTACAGGGGAATAGAACTGGTGGCTGAGAATTGGCGAGGTGGTGATAGACTCAGGCGTTTAAGACAGAGAGAAACGTTCTGGATCTACCAACTTAAAACTCTAACACCACACGGCCTAAATGCAGATCTAGATATCCCTGCATTTTTATGAGCTTGTCTATAACTTTTAAAGCTCCATGCAATCCCAACAAGACTCTTTATAAAATTCTATTGGGCAACATTACTAATGCTTGTTTTCGTTCCCCATCCCCTATTCCCCCCCTCCTTTCCCTGTCCCCCCCCCCCCACCCTCTTTCCATCTCCCCAACTTAATCCCCCTCCATATTTTTTCGTTTTTATTTCCCCCTTTTCTGCATTGAGATTATGCTCCGTTTTACAATTTTGTATGTAATTCTTAACCATTTTTGATACCATGAGAATTTTAAAATTAAAGCAAACACGATTATTAGTTAGACATACGTAGAGTGATAGAGAGTGAATCTTTATTATTGTCCCAAAGACCACTATTTTGTAGAAACACTGGATAACTATGTCTTATAGCGATTTGTATAAAAATGTTGTTTTCTAATTTCAGTGTATAAACCAAATGACCGTATATTATGACCAAGTATGTTAGTTGATATAACCTGTAAAATAGGTGTTACTACCATTTTTTAACCCATTACCAACCTAGACCCTAAGGTTCCCTTAGTACAACTAAAACACCCACTAGCAAAAGGATGCACAAGATTGAAATGAATATTAGCAATTTTATTGCTTTGTTAAATGGCTTGGTAACGCTTTGTCTGAGAATAGTTGTTTATATACCTCAGTGTGTAAACCATGTTTTTATAGCGATTTATTTTTAACCCACAGTGTACTAAGCAAATGATTTTATATGATGCCTAAGTATGCTAGAAGATATAAATAGATAGGTGTTAACACCACTCTTTTACTTATTACTTATCACCAATTTGAACCAAAAAGTTACTGATTATAAATCTAGACCCTAAAGTTATCTTAGCAAAGCTAAGACACCCACTATAAAAAAAAAAGGGGTGAATAAGTTCAAAAACACCATCAGCAAGTTTATTGTTTTATTTTATGTCTCTGTTTTTAGAGCTCAGTATGCAAAGCAAGTGACTGCACATTGTGAATACATATGTTAGGTGATATAGACTGTCCCCAGGTGATAGCACCATGTTTTAACTTATTACAAATACTAAACATTCTAGAACAGGAAAGACACCTGTTAAAAGAATGCACAAGAGTAAAAATTAACATAGTAAATCTTACTGTTGTAATTACAGTGTGTTATTGAGCAAAAACAAGGAGTTTAACACTTATATACAGATTAATACACTGATTACAAGCATTGACAATCAAACACTTCACGCTAGTTAATCAATTAGCAGATTGAGGGTCTATAAAAGCTCATCAGACCCTCTTCACGTCATTGAATGAGCCTGAGGAAGCCGTCCAATCGGCGAAACGCGTTGCTCTAATTCGTTGAACATTCTTGGAACACTGGGGCTTCCGTAGCTGAGGGAGCCAGTCTGCAGTCACAGCCGCGCCAGGAACAGCCACCTATTCCGACTCCGGACGCGGAGCAGAGAGCGGCCGGGACCACTGCTGGGAGCACACCAGAGCATTGTTAGACTATGTGAGTGCATTTTTGTGGATCCTATTTTATGTGAAATAAACTTTGATGTTTTTAAGAGCACTATTGATCCCATTATATTATTTTGCCTCACCTACGCCCCTTACTGAAATGGGGAGGGGAAGTAGCCCAGAACAGGAGAACTAGGAGAGAGACCCGCATTGAACTCCCTGCCTGCCAGCAGGAAGGTGCGCAGCACCCCTGGGAATCACCTCTGACGGGGAACATAGGTGTATACCTTAAAGACATCTGCCCTGCGCCTTTACTCACACTGGGCCGTGTGAGTATTTATTGATATTGTGAATTATCATGACCCCCCCCTGCACTTAGTTGCAGAAGGGGCACCTTCTACCACAAAGACACCATCTTGGGATTGTGTTTACACACGGCCGTGTAAGCATTTACTATATAGTATACATCTATTGATTGTCTCTTCACCATCCCAACCCCCCTTCACTGGGTTTCAATTGTGTTATACTAATTGTGGTATATTGCTTGTCCATATCTGTTTTATCTGTGCATTTACTCATCCCTCGCTCCCCCTACTCTGTTTTGTCTCAACGTTTACCTAAGAGCTTTGGATCATCCCTTTATCAGGGGTAGAAGCAGAAGGGATCGCAAGAATAACTCGACACCAATAGGAAAAACAACCACAATAATTGGTTTCATCGCTTTTCTGAAATTCTGTCACTAAAGGTAAGCACCTGGTTCCACCACACTGTGAATGACTAGTTTCCTGAACCCCTTAACCAGTGTCTGGACGCCCCCGCTTCACAATATCTAAAGCAGCAATCCCGCCTGGGATCTTACCTGATCTGCAGTCCCTCAATGTCCAGGTACCCTCATTCCGCAATGTTATACATTGGAGGGGATGTGTTCCCTACCTGTCTTCTGGGTTAAGGGGGATTCCGATGTCTTCCGTGTGAAGCTTGAGTCAGATCTGGAAGAAAGCAGTATAGGTTATTTCGGTGTAGTATAGGGCAGTTAAGATATATAGGGTAAATAAGATATCCAGATACAGAGAGGGGAGAGTGTGGGGGGAGAGAGAGAGAGAGGTAGAGAGAGAGAGAGAGAGAGAGGGAGGTAGAGAGAGTGTGGGGGAGGGAGAGAGAGAGTGTGGGAGAGAGAGAGAGAGTGTGGGGGAGGGAGGGAGAGAGAGAGAGTGTGGGGGAGGGAGAGAGAGAGTGTGGGGTTGAGAGAGAGAGTGTGGGGTTGAGAGAGAGTGGGGGGAGAGAGAGAGTGTGGGGGGAGAGAGAGAGTGTGAGGGGGAGAGAGTGGGGGGAGAGAGAGTGTAGGGGAGAAAGAGAGAGTGTGGGGGGGAGAGAGACAGAGGGAAGGAGAGACAGAGGGGGGAGAGACAGAGAGGGGAGAGAGGGTGGGTGACAGACTGGGGCAGGGGTGACTGACTGACTGGGGCAGGGTTGACTGACTGACTGGGGCAGGGGTGACTGGCTGACTGACTGGGGCAGGGGTGACGGACTGACTGGGGCAGGGGTGACTGACTGACTGTGGCAGGGATGACTGACTGGGGCAGGGGTGACTGACTGGGGCAGGGGTGACTGACTGACTGACTGGGTCAGGGGTGACTGACTGACTGGGGCAGGGGTGCCTGACTGACTGGGGCAGGGGTGACTGACTGACTGACTGGGGCAGGGGTGACTGACTGACTGGGGCAGGGGTGACTGACTGACTGACTGGGGCAGGGATGACTGACTGACTGGGGCAGGGTGACTGACTGGGGGGGTACCTCTGGTGTCACACACATACTCCCGTACACACACACACACACACTCATTCTCCCATATATATATATATATATACACACACACACACACACACACACACACACATTCTCCCATATATACACACACCCACACACACACATTCTCCCATATATACACACACACACACACTCTCTCTCTATACACACGGGGGGGAAAGGCCGCGACCAGCACCAGCACCACCACGCTCCAAGAAGGGACCTGAGGGGACATCCCTGCTCCCATCTCCCGCCCCGTAGGCTGTCACAGGGATCGGGGAAGGCAGGGACCTAAGGGGACATTCCCGCTCCCATCTCCCGCCCCGCGAGCTGACACGGGAAATGGGGACCTGAGGGGACAGGGGAGCACCAGAACGGCTGGAGGCAGCAGGAGGGAGGCAGAGGGGGGCCACGGGGTGAGTGCAGGGGGCATGGGGAGGCAGCAGGACGGAGGCAGAGGGGCCACGGGGATGAGGGCAGGGGGCATGGAGAGGCAGCAGGACGGAGGCAGAGAATACTTACCGTGTCCAACGATCTGGAAAAAGAATGGCCGCTCATTGGGGGCGAGCTCATATAGAGCCTGGCCGCGCGTCCACAAAGCCTGGGAGCGCGCGCCAATCAGCGGTTAGGTATGGGGAGTTTTTTATTTTTTTTTCAACGCGAGCAGGGAAAATTAAAAAAAACAAACACGTGTGCTGCTTGGGCCAATAAGAGCTCACCCAGAGGTTAAATCAACTCGCCCCGGGCGTGCAAATGTATAGGATTGTCGAACACTGCCAATAGGTATATACTGTATAAGCATTAACATACGACAAAATATGTGGGGGGATAAAATGCATCTCACAATAAGTCCCTTTATTTAGTTTTTTTCATTGTTTTTCTGTGCAAAAAAGTATAATTTACAAATACACAATACATACATACACTACCCTCCCCAAACAACACCTACACGACCCCACCTATACACACACACTAACCCACAAATACACACACAAACTACCCCCCAAATACACACATTTTATATATATATCTTTTTTTCCCTGATATATATATATATATATATCAGGGGGGAAAAGAAGAAAAAGAGCCTGATCCTAGTGTAATAAAGTTTTAAAAAATTTAATAAATTTTGGACAAGACAATTCAAAACTCACAAACATCCGAGTATTAAGGGCACTGTATGAGTACAACTCATGCTCCAAGCTGCTTCGATCAGCCTCTGCTCCACTTACAATGCTCTGGGATGTCATCACTCCTCTTCCTCGCTCGTGTTGTTGCACTATGAGGTGTCCTCCGGCAACCCCCGATCATACACGAGAGTTCCTTTGGTTGGAAATGAACTGGTGCTCAAAACGGACCGTGGATTCTCTTCTCCGGCTTGTTTTGAGATGGTACTCAACTGCTTACAACAATGACACGTGACCCTACGTGTTTCATCAGTCTAACGCTGATTCCATACATACACATGCACACATATACACTTACATTGGGCCTCCCTCACTGTCCTGCCGGTGGCTGTGAGGGGGAGAGGGATGGCTCTCTGCAGGATGCTGACCCTCAGCTGATGGCTCTCTCCCTCACTTTCCTGCCTGTGGCTGTGGGCGAGGGTGGGGGGCGCTGGTCGGGCCTCTTATTGCCGCCAGACCCGGCATCTCCCCAGCTGCTGGACTGCTTCACTCCTGTACTGTTCCACGCTGGGATTTGTGACGTCGGCTCATGCCGGATGTTGCAACACACACTTCCGGAATGCACCGGCATGAGAGCCCGGCGTGGGACGTACAGAAGAGAGGCAGGAAAGCAGCTGAGGTGATGCCGGATCCAGCGGCAACTAGAGGCCCGACCAGCACCGGTCGGGTTTCCCCCGCAGCAACTGCCAGGATAGTGAGAAAGAGAGGGGGGAGCTGGGGGTCGGCAACCTGCAGAGAGCCACAAGTAGGAGCATGGAAAGTAGAGAGGAAGGAATGGTCACTACCTCCTAGTAACCAGCACAAGCTTGATGGATAAAAAATATACTTTATTACAAAAAGCTGGACATCATGATAAAAAAGCTCTGACGCGTTTCATCCCTTACAAGGGACTTTATCAAAGAGTACTTGTTTCAAACAACAGACACATATATATAAACAAACAGAATCTGATTGGACCACTCTAAACCAGACTCAGCAGATAGCAATCATCACAGTGAGTGGTAACTCCGATACATGGCATATTAACCTCAACTAGTCTGGTAAGAAACATACAGGCACATTATACAATTGAAAATGTATATACAAAAAACAAAAATATAAATTTAAAAACAAAGAACATGATGGCAAGCATAATAATAAAAATGAATGAAAATCAAGGAAGAATATAAAGTGATAGATGTATAAATCATGGCTGTTATTATGAGCTGATTAAATAATCTATATATAATATATAGAGAAAAAAACATATAACGTATATATCATAATATAGGGTATAGACTAATAATGATGAACTCAATAAGCAAAACAGATATATAATGTTTTAAACTATCCTTATTCTAAAAGAAAATGTTTCAACTCCCAATCTGAGTTCATTCCAAAGGGATGAAGGGTACTGAGCGTGTATATCCAGTACATTTCTCTTTTATTTAACCTATTCTCCCTATTGCCACCCCTTGGGTGATGGGGTATGTGTTCAATGGCTGAAAAGGAAAAATTACCAATACCGACCATCGGGCACTGGGAGAAATGCCTGGATACAGGATGAACCAAATCCTTCTTTTTAATTAAACGAGTGTGTTCAGCTATACGAAGCCTCAAAGATCTAATTGTGCGGCCCACATATCTGTGGCCACAAGCACATGAGAGAACGTAAACAACATAAGATGTATTACAGTTTAGAAATTTTTTAATGTAAAACTTCTTTTGACCATTAGAATACGTAATACACTTTACAGGCAATGCATATTGACACATAGAACAATTAGCGCAGCTAAAGAAACCTTTTGGTATGGTAGTAATTTTAGGGCCTCTTACGCTAGAGTCAAACAGACTGGGAGAGAGATGAGAGGCCAAGGTTTTAGCCTTACGAAAGGTAAACCTTGGACCACTTGGCAATAAAGGACCAATGTCTTCATCTAGCAAAAGTGTATGCCAATGCTTTTGTACAATTTTAGAAATGAATGATGACTGTGAACTATAGGTAGTTACAAAAAATGGACTCTGTGTGGAATTATTGAACGTATTTTTTGATTTTTTGGGGGTTTTTTGATCTAGAACCCGTTTGTTGAATTAGGTTATCTCTATCCATAGAATCCACTCTCATAAAGGCAGCATCTATATCTTTTGTAGAGTAGCCCCTGGCCACAAATCTGTCAGACATTTCCTTAGATCTTGACAGAAAAATATCATTACTTGAACACAGTCTTTTTAATCTCATAAATTGAGATCCAGGAATATTCCTTATCAATGAACGGGGATGGCAACTCCGTGCATTGAGAAGCATATTCTTGGAATTCTCTTTCTGAAAGATATCGGTCTGAATATTCATCTCACTGTCAATGTACAGGGTTAAATCCAAATAATTAATATGATTGATATTGTGCTCAAAAGTGAATTTAATATTATAATCATTAGTGTTTAAATAGTGAATAAAAGAAATTAAAGTGTTCTCATCACCATCCCAAATTATGATCAGATCGTCAATATATCTCTTGAAAAGAATGATATTTTGACGAAAAGAATTATTAGCGTGATAAATAAATTGTGACTCCCAAAAACCCATAAATAAATTAGCGTAAGAAGGTGCAAAGCTGGTGCCCATAGCAGTGCCTAATTTCTGTAAATAAAAACGTGAATCAAACATAAAATAATTGTGCGTGAGTAAGAAAAATATTGATTCTTGTAAAAAAGTGCAAAGTGAAACAGATAAAGTGGATAAATCCAAAAAGTGTCGTATAGCTTTAAGATCGTGATTGTGATCAATAATAGAGTACAGGGAGCCACCTGTACTCTTTGTGCCATTTAAGATCCTGTACCTTGAAAATGAGATCTAATGAATCCCTAATATAGGAAGGAAGTTGAAGGACCAAGGGTTGTAAGAACTTGTCCACATACCGCGATAACCCATCTCCCAAAGATCCAATGCTCGCCACTATTGGTCGTCCAGGAGGGTCGACTAGCGATTTATGGATCTTTGGGAGATGGTGGAATACCGGAATCACGGGATGTGGACAGTTCAGAAATTCGCTCTCTTTTAGACTAATGACATTTAGAATACTCCCAAAGGATAACATTTCAGTCAATTCTAGAGAATACAATTTAGTAGGATCCTCTTTGAGAGCCTGATAAAAAGTAACATCACATAACTGTCTAAGTGCTTCTCTTTTGTATTGATCAGAGGACAATATCACTAGGGCTCCCCCTTTGTCCGCATGTCTGATCACAATATTGAAATTACTCTTAATTTGTTCATTTGTTGTACTTCAGAATAGGTTAGATTCCCTGAACTAACATTAGAATAAGAAAAGCCCTGAGACAGGAGTTTCAAATCTCGTTCAACCAACCTTTCAAAAGTGGTTATAGATGGCCCTCTATTATAATTGGGGCAAAATATAGATTTGATTCTCTAACCCGAGTCTTCTGACCCAAAGAAAGGTTGGACGAATGTATTTAATGGTTCCCCCTGTGACTCTAACAAAGTTTCCATATCGAAAATAACACAATTTTCTTGGAAATTGAATGAATCCTGAGGTGGATCAGAATTTAACTGTATTGGTTTTACAGAAGCAACATCAGTTTTTTTACCCAATAAACGATTTCTTGAAGTAAATAGTTTTTTTAAAGAGAGTTTACGCGTAAATTTCTGAAGGTCTATAACCGTTTGGAACAAGTGGAAATTCTGAGTGGGTGCAAATCCTAAACCTTTATTCAAGAGCTTCAACTGGTCCAAGGAAAGATCTACACCTGACAGGTTTATAACATTGTTAGCCGGAGGGGTTGGCACTGATACCAGTCGGTCAAGGTTAGCATTATTGGGACATATATGGGTCACAGTTGGTGTGACTGCGGTTACATTTTTCTGTGCCTCTCGTCCACATTTGCACATTAACCCCCGACTGGTTTGATTATATCATTTTAGCCACCCCAGATTTATACCATATGCACTTTATACCTTATACCTGTTTTGAGACTCCAATCCTAGTTACACCTGGACAGTGATTGCATATCACAATACATATGATTGTTTAGCATATGGATCACAGGAGTTCACTCTCCATTTCTTCTGCACAAGTAGGAGCAGAAAGAGCTGCATGCAGGTTGCCGACCCTGAACTAAAAGAAAAGTTCGGAAAACCCAACTCACATTTCTTTGTGTATCTCAAAGCCGGACACTACAGGATAGAGATATTTAATCGTTTATCAACCGAAGATAAAGATAATCCCTGAGATGTGCTCCTCCACCTGCCGAAATTTGGGAAACACCTATGTCTAGCATTTACAACAGGCTGAGGAAACACGAAAATAGTTAATTCACTAAATAGTGATTCTGTGCATGGAGATGGTAATGCATACTATCTTTATGTTTAAGTAAACTAAGCTACATTAAACGTGACTATAGCGGACAATAGACAATATCTCATTTGAGCAGTATATGTCTGTTATACATTGTTGACAGCAGCTAATCTATACTAATTAAAAGGTTTTTTAAGGCACTAAGTAAAGGAATGTGTCTTTTTGAACATTTAATGAAACTCAATGTATTTTTTATAAGTATTTGGTTTAAGGTATTGGCCATGGATACCAATGACAAGTCCCTCTATACAAAACTGTAATAGACTATTCACTAATAAAAGGATCTTAATTTAATAATCCTTTCTCATACTGATTACTATGAGTGCATTCATTGGGGAATCTTTGTTTGTGTCATGAATTGCTACATGAAAACTTAGCAGAGACCCGCCAATAAAGATCTAGGCACCCCAACAGATACAGACACAGCCAAGACACCAACAAACAACATGAGTGCATATCCTGTCTAGAAAAAGGACATGTCAACATTTTTTACCAGGGATACGGAAGCAAAGAATCTGGGACCACACAAGGAGACGGATAGGATAAGACAAATGAACTCGGGTGGGGTAAGCAAACTGACGGGGCAAATAGAAGGGGGCACGGAGGACAAGGTTGACAAAACCCGACTAAAAATATTATAATATATGTCGTTATTTTGCTTTATGGCGATATACCGTTATATTTAGTAATGTTAATGTTAATAATATCTTCCCCTATATCTTAAAGAAAAAGGAAATTGGTGCATCACCGTAAACACGGAAACAGGATGTATTAACGGTTACAAACATGTATCTAACATACTTTATTTGTGTGCTATAGAAGCAGCGGTATGAAAAAGAAAAAAAAATGTACAAAGCAAATGTAAGAAAATTTATAAAAATGTGCAAAGATGCAAGATCTCCAATAAATAAAAGTCTTAACAAAAAAAAAATTGTGGCACCGTCTGCAATAAGTCCAGTAAATAGTGCAGGTGTTGCTGCATTATCTACTGGACTTATTGCAGACTGTGACACTTTTTTTAAGAATTTTTTTATTGCAGATTTTACATCTTTGTTGCACAGTATGTTAGCTAATGGGGTCACTAAAACTTTTTAGGAATTTTTAGAAATATGTTTCTCTTTTCCTCTAGAGAAGAGGGACAGTCAGCTCACGAGAGCCTGTAAACTCCATTCCATTCAAATGTGGAATAAAAACATAAACCAGTTCAATCATCTTTATTGTTTCATTTGTTAAAACTTAATTGTAGTTTTAATAGATAAGGGGGGAAAGCCCCCAATTGTAACTTTTGGCTGGAAACTGACCTTTTACTTGTGCTTCCTATGACCAGTATTTTCCAACTTGACTGTAAAAAGACCACCGGTTTTACTGGAAATTGTAGTTTTGCTTTGAGTAGTACGATGATAATTGTGGACGTCTATTTACAACTGTAATAACTAGGAAAGTTTAGTCACATTTTTATTCTAACATATTCCCATAGTAATCAGCTACTTGTATCTGCATTTTTATTTTAAGTCAAAGGGTGTCAAATACAATCCCACTTACAGTTTCCATCATGACATCCTCGCCTTTCTATGTGATATTTTATTCATTTTTCTTCTTCCATTTCTTTAATGAATAATGCTCGTACACAGGTAGGATTGGCCCTTTGGTTAAGAGGGGAAATACCATACTGGCAGCAAGTGGACCTTTAAGTTACCAAGGGCCATATCCACAGAGGTCCATTAGAGTTAATGATGCGCTAACCTAATTAACGCCTTGCTAAGCATCAACGTGTATCCTCAACTTTCAATACTGCATCCTTAACCCCCCACTCCCCTCTTGAGTAATGGCCAATAGCCCTATTAGCCAAATGTGGCTAATGTATTTGTCATTAATACATTTTACTTGGTACTTTTAATTGGCATTCTTTTGCTGCTCCCTATATTTTTATCGGCCGTGGTAAAAAATGCGTTATTTTTAGTGGTACAAGGTTCGTGACTTGCGACATCAAAATAACGCTTTTTGTTTGCCAAAAATGTGTATTTTTCCAAGTTTTTATGTTTTCCAAGTCTAAGAGCGAGGCAAATGATGCAATAAACAGAATAACCAAGTATGTACGTGTTGAGAAACGTCTTCAATAAGATGGGGCCTGAAGTGGCCGTGGGAACGGGTTTAGCCGCCTTGTAACATTCATCTGTTTTCAAATTCTCATTAACACGGATTCTCCTCAAAAACCAACAGAAATGTATTTTTGATATTTCCAGAAGATGAATGTACTCATTATGGCAAGTTAGACTTTATGATGACGAACATCACAAGCCACAAGGAGAGATTATTATCATTAAACTGTGGTCTTCACTTCAGTTTTCACACCTACATTCATGCGAAAAGAGACCCTGCTGTGAAAATGTTCAGTATTTGTTTTTTTTCTACATTGCACATTAGGTTTTTAATACCACTAATTCAAATGTGTTGAATTTCATTTTGAAACACAATATTGCTAATTGTATCACTATCCTTATAAATCTACTTATGTCAAATTAGGAATTGTGTGTATTCTGTAACTCACATATCAAGCTGTATTACACCAATGAATAAAAAGTGCAGAACAGAAATTACATTCTCCTAAACACGTCACTGAGATGGTATAGTAGAAATTCACAACTGGGTTCAACCCCCTTGCAGCAGCTTATAAGAAGGCACATAATACATTTTGAGGGAGCGGAGGACGTCAGTGTCATATATGCAAAAAAGAAAAAATCACCAATAGTTTAGTATGTAATGACTCTTGTGTCAGAGGAATGAAAAAAATCTCCAATATTTATACTCGCATGCTTGTGAGTGAATAAAGGTAAATCACAATCTGTGGCACTTCAGTCAGGTGACATGGTGTGTGGGGATTATATCGAGAGAGAGAGAAAAGAAGACCACCATGGCGCAAATATATAAGCACAAACTTTATCTAATATCAAAATAACAATCCAGGCCGACAGAGTGCACACTTACAGGATCGTCACTCTTTCAGGCATTGGAATCAGTAAAAACAGAATCACGCTGCACGCAGGGATCTCAGCGCATCTGCGACGCTCAGTTGGTTTGCTGTGGGATGCCGGGTGGTGTAGCTTCCTGTAGTGGCCGCCCGGAAACCTCCACTTTGAGTCCCAAAGCATCTGAGAGGGAACTCCTGTGAGGCAGTCGAGGCAGAACCCTTGTGCACCCTAGTGGTTTTGGGGGTCTGGCTATATAACTAACCAGTGTAACCCCTAGATTACTTGGTTTAATATCCCAGTGACATCCATTCACCTGCTCTCCCCTTGTTCTTTGTTTTCTATCATTTTGTTTGGGGTACAAGGAAAAGTCCCCCAAAGGGTTCGAGCGGTGGACAGTAGACCTTGAAGGTGTACATGTGATTTGTGGTTCACGCAAGGGTCCTCTGCTTATGGTAATATTTTTATTACTAATTTCTATCAAAGCTTGTTAAGAGAGAGGCCCAGGCACTTTCTGTTACTGCAAACAGAGGCTGGATGGTTTCAGAAACAGCTGGAGGTCTGCTTGCAGGAGGTTGTCAGGGGAATGCAGATGGTGAGCGTGAAAGACTGCTGGACAGGCTACAAAAAGAGGCTCTTTCAAGAGGGGCCGGATGGCTTCCGCAATAGCTTGCAGGAGGGGGTGAGGCTGGAGTTTACACTCGGAAAGGGGGGCCTCCCACTTGGGTTTGCATAGGTGTGGGGGGCTCCACTTGCGCCCCTCACTGGGGTGGGGAAACTATACTTGTGCCCCTACAATGTTGGTGTGCCCCCACAGGGGAGGGATGACCCACAGGAGGAAGGGGGGGCTTCAAGGGAGCCCATGGGGTTGATGGGCTCTTTTAAGGGGGGTAGCCCCACTTATGCCACAGCGGGGGCTGTGGTGGTTCCGCTTTATATTCACACGGGTTGGGAGCCTTACCGGGTGGGGGAGCTATTTGAGCCCCTGTGGGAGTGGGAGGAGTACATGTAATAATTGGGGTGGGGAATCTCACTTGTGCCCCTCACTGAGAGGGGGGCAGTACTAGTGCCCCTCGGGTGTTGGAGAGCCCCCACAGGGATGGGAGGATCTTTTTACCTGCAGCAAACTTCTGTAGGGAGGAGCGCGGTACTATGTACAGTTTCTCACAAATATTAGGCAAACCTTTTCCTTGCTGCATACTCCCAAAGGGCATTTTAAATATAGTATCTCTGAAACATCATAGGGGTAGGTTTATTGGCTCATCTGCTTTACATAGCAGTTACTGAGCCCCTACCAATTTTCCAATTAGTGCAGGTATAATACACCCCAGTGTCAGTCTGGCATCACCCTCTATTGAATGGTGGGTGAATGCATAAGGCTGACAGAGAGAAATATATATGTAAGTTTTATTATATTTACACCAGGGAAATTGTGCACCAAGTTTGCCTGTATAGTAAAGGTAACTATGATACTGACTTTAGCCAGATTTTAATTGCACTACTCACATAAGCTCATGCTTTATTTAACCCCTTCAGGTCTTTCACACTTTTTTCACCAGTCCATGGGACAACTATTACATATATATATAGTGTAGGTACCTGCATACGGGTATGCCTTGAAGTGGCATGCAGGCTTACAAATGCTTTGGCCAAAGGGTTTAACAAAATACCTTTTTCATGGGGAACCTCATTGAGGGGGGGCTATACTTGTTCCCCTAAGGGGTTGGTGTGCCCCCACAAGGGTGGGATAACCCACAGGAGGTAAGGGGGGGCTACATGGGAGCCCCCACTGGGTTGGGGGGGGGTTAGTCCCACTTAAGCCCCTGCAGGGGCTGTGGTGGTTCCGCTTCAGATCCACAAGGGTGGGGAGCTATTTGAGCCGCCGCTGGAGTGGAAGGATCTACATGTGACCATTGGGGTGGGGAACCTCACTTGAGCCCGTCACTGAGGGGGGGGCAGTACTAGTGCCCCTCGGGTGTCAGAGTGCCCCCACAGGGGTGGGAGGATCCACAGGAGGTAAGGGGGGGGCTAAACGGGAGCCCCCACTGGGTTGGGTGGGCAGCCACACTTAAGCCCCTGCGTGTGGCTGCCATTGTAAAAGCGGTGCTGGAAGCCCTGGGTTTTCACTTGTTAGCAAAGGGAAAAAAGGGAAAGCTATGGACAGGGGAGTACGTGGAGATGTTATCCCTACTACAGTACACGGGTATAGGGAAGCGCTGAACTGTGGGATTGGTTGATTTCTAGTGCTGGTTGTATTAACGTACAATTAGAACCATAATGAGTGCTGTGCTGTGTATACTGCAGGGGTGGCTGAACTTGGGAGTGTTCAGTGGGTGGATTTCTTTTAAAAGTGTGTGGTAATTGAAAGCCTGTAACTAAATTTTTATTTTCTCTCTCCAGCCTGATTGAGCCAGCAGTGGGGGTGGTTAGCTGATTGCTACCCTAACACTCCTGGTTGGTGTGTGTCCCTATTTAAATCAGAGTCTTGTGGCAAATCCTGAGCTTGGGTGTCCTGATCTGTGTGACTGGTTAATTTCACGTGCTGGTTGTATTAGGCGTGGAGTTAGAGCCAGAAGGGAGGTGCTGTGTATACTAGCAGTGGTGGCTGAATGTGGGGAGTGTACAAGGGGTTCATTTCTTTTAAAAATATGTGGTATTATCCAGAGGGATCGTCTGTGAATGATGGCATCAACAAGTAGCTTTGCTCGGTGGGTTATGCACCTTTTGATCAGGCTGCAGAATTCCAGGACATGTACGGGCAGGGCGCGCGTCTGGCGAAGGCGGACATAAAATCGGCAATTAGGTTACTACCAATACACCCTCAGTGCTCTCACCTACTGGGATGCAAGCTGGATGACCAGAATTTGTGGGTTTGTGTTTGCCAATGGGGTGTGCCCTGTCGTGCTTCTATTTTGAAACTTTCAGCACTTTCCTGGAATGGGTAGTCCGGAAAAGAATGCGGGCGGTGGGAGTAATGCACTATTTAGACAATGTTGTTCATAGGTCCAGGGGAGTCAGATTTGTGCGCCAGATGGATGTCAGAATTTTTTTACCAGGGGCATGTGAGTTCGGCGTTCCTTTGGCAGTGAAAAAACGAAGGGCCCCACTACCGTTCTATTTTTAGAATCTAAATTGATTAGGTTCTTATGGAATATAGGTTGCCTGGCGAGAAGCTGAGGGCTTTAAGAAGTTCTGTGGAGGCATTTATGTCTCTTAAAAGAAGCAACATGGAGGCGTTTTTCAGTCCTTAATGAGACACCTGGTTTTTGCAGCCAGAATTATGCCAATTGGGAGGGTATTTTCTAAACAGCTAGCGGCTGCTATGGCCAAGGTGAGATATCAACATTATTTTATAAGCGTAACGGTGGAGATTTGGAGGGATTTGGGGGTGTGGTTGGAGTTCTTGCGGTGCTACAAACGGAGGACACTGTGGAGGGGTCGGCCTACATCCAACAACTAGCTCCAGCTCTTTACGGCTGCGGCAGTGGGATTCGGAGTGTAATTTGAGGGGTCATGGTGTGCGGAGTGGTGGCTGGTATCTTGGGTGAAGTCACAGTTATTTAAAAAAAAAAAAACTGACTTTTTCTTTAGTAGTTACGATAGGACTTTGAGGCGCACATCTGGCTTAGGCAAAAAAGGGGGGAAGGGGAACACAAAATGAATGAGTCCCCTAAAGAATTCACTAACTGCACACCTACATAATGTAAAATCTAACTTTTAATAAATTTACTTAAAACATATATTACCAGACGTAGTGTACTGTGTTTTTAAAAAATGAATTAAATATTCAATAGCGTGCAACCATGTCAATAAATGTATGATTGTGCAAACCCAAATACAATATTCCTGGGTTTGACAGGACAGTGGATGCTGAAAGTCAGGGTATTAACCCCTCTGGAGTATGTATGCAGACTGTAGGAAACCGTCTCCTACTCAGTGAGCCTTTAACTGGTCAAAGACACAGCAATCCTGCAATGATATATATAGCAGCGAACACCTATGGTTGTATTAAATGCATATGCTTGAGAGGTGACGCTGACACAGGCGCAATCAATCCACAATAACCCTCAGTATAGTTGAGCTGGTACTCACAGTACCATTGGCATAGAGTTACCCAGCAGAGAGGCTCAGATTGTGTATATATCATGTATTGTATATAGCAGGGAGGCAGACTCACTGTCTGTTGTTGTATTTATCAAGCTAATGCCGTCTGCATAAATAGAGCCAGGAGACTTAAGGCACTACATTAAAACAGCTCCAAGTAGGAGACTGACACAACTGCGCGTCCAACACGCGTTTCCCTCCAGCAAAGGAGCTTCTTCAGGGACAAATTATTATTTGTTTTCTAAGAGCACATCTGGCTTACCGGAATATAGTATTCTGGAATGACAATATGGGGGCGGTTGAGGCAGTTAATAATTTGGGTCCCGTTTCCCCCCAGTGCTAGCTTTGTCGCGTAACTTTGTTCTAACTTGCCTGAAGTTAAATATAATAGGAAGAAAACCAGCGCACCGCCAAGAGTGGGTCCCAAACAGATATGTTTAAAAAATCTTCTTTATTCAATCCATCTAAAAGTGGAGGTTAACACCCTCCTACGCGTTTCATGTAAAGATACACTTTATCAAGGATAAAGAAGATTTTTTTAAACATATCTGTTTGGGACCCACTCTTGGTGGTGCGCTGGTTTTCTTCATATTTTGTTCTCTGAGACAAGCATCTCTTCACCTGGCTGCACGCCATACAGGACATTGGACAAGGGCTTTTGTGAGTACTATTCTTTATTGAATATTTATTGTGAGTCCAGCAACCATCCCACTGAGGGTTTGATTGGGGTTTCCAACCTTATACCTTGCCCTCCAGGGATTATTGGTCCATCTGGGGACTTTACTACAAGCATCATCTCATATTTATATACCCCCTTGTCCTATCCTGTTTATTTGCTTATTTCATATATTCACATATCCAAGGGATCCAGCGTTGGAGCGCCTTTATCACTTAAATCGTTGGATTGAAGTTAAATATAGCCTTTAGGGCTAGGCATGTACCTGGGGTGGCTAATGGGGTTGCTGACTCTTTTTCCCGAATGCAGTTAGCAGAGTTCAGGAGGTTGGCGCCAGAGGCGGATTCAGTCGGCCGGCGATGCTCGATGGAGTTGTGGGAGTTGGTGACGGTCCAGTGATGGACTTGGTGCGGGCTTCAGTGGCACCTGGTTTTTGCCTCCAGACGTTTGGATAATCAGGGATTCTTTTATTCATTGGGTGAAGAAGCATGCGGTTTCCCGGCCATACGGGAGGAATATGGGCATGAGCGGGAAATGTGTTCTGGTGGGGCAGGCGAGGTGAGATGGCATCAGCTGTTGCCAGAACTGTTGGGGCTGGCAAGGGACAGGAGGCCTCCCAAAAATGTTGATCATTAGACTAGGTCAATAAAGAATGATCAAGCATAGATTCAGGTGTGTTGGGGAGCGGTCCAAGTGGTGTGGTCTGATATAGTCCACAGGGGGGTAAGGGCATGGACGCTGCGAGCTGAGGTGGTGGAGCGCACGAGGGAAAATTAATACGGCAGTTGGGAAATTGATGTTGCAGGTAGGAGGCTGGGTGATAAGGCATCTTGAATTAGAGTCTGCGACATAGAGGTCGCATTTGGGAAGGGGATCCCTGCTCCGAAGAGCTGAATTGGTTGGTGGGAGGAACGTGCAGAGGCCGTAGGAGGCCGTTCTGGTGTGTGTGTCTGCAAGGGGCCAAGGTTTATGTATGAGGTGTAAATTATCAGCCATAGAGCTAAGGCCAGTGAAGGACTTGGTGCAGTGGGTGTGGGCGTGGTAACGTCAGTAGACTTAGTTAGGTCAATAAGGAATGACCTATCTCAGATTTAGGTGTGTGGGGGGATTGTTCAAGTGGTGTGGTCAGATATTGGCCACAGGAAGGCATAGAAAGGGGGTGCAGCGAAATGTGATAAGTCACCCAGAATTCAATTCAGCAAATAGTGGATTATTTAGCCCAAAATGGGGTACACTCATCCGAAATAGGGTTAGTCTTGTGTAATATGACACTTCAGGAGGGCTTGAAGGGACCTTGCGGGTCTTGCGGTACGGGGCAAGTTTAAGGTGATTAATTAGCCCCGTGGGTGGCAGCTGTTGGGTGGGTTAGGTGTGCGTTAACTTTGCCAGCAGGGGCTCTATGGTGCAGATAACCCCTAAAGCCTTGTGGTAGCTGGGGGTAGCGAGTGGGCAGGGCTCATTTGTGTGTGATTCCCTGGCCCAGTATCGCTTAACGGCCGAGCCATCGGGCGCCCGGCTTGCTGGGTCTTGCGGGCTATGGTTGGGGTGCCATCAGCCTTTACCCAGGGGGAGAGCACGCTGGCAGGGTTGGCACTTACCAGGGTTTATTTGTGCAAATAAAGCCGTGGCCTTTGTACCTCCAGACCTTTGGTGTGTATTTATTTATATGTGGGTTGGGGGAGGGGAGGGGAGCTTCCTCACAGGCTCCAATGTAGCCTGTTCAATACCTTAACTTGTTGCTACTGAATATGGTTTTAGTAGAAAAGGCTGCTCGGGCTAGATTTATCAATGGCAAGAGGACTTTATGATCAAGACAAGAATGCTAAGTAGTACATAGCCTTAGGGCAGAACATGAAAGGATTGTATGGGATATTATTTTGGTTTAAGATCAGATGGTATGGCAATGCAAAAGTATGCTAATAAAGAACTTCGTTATGTGCACTGTTTGTATGTAGGTTTTAAGGATACTCCTGCTGAAGCAGGGATATCCTTAAAACCTGACCAGTTGGCCACCCCTGCACTAGGTCATAAAGAGATTTATTTTCCTACTGAAAAGGAATGTCAGCTAGTCATACTAAGAATGTGAGTGCTAAATGATCTCTAAAAATGATGTTCAATTTACAGTACATCCTTTAACACCTTTGTAATGGCTAGTTACTAGCACCTAAAGTTTAGAACATCTTAGCAACCACAACCACATGTTACTATTCTTGTGACAAACTGTGTTTCCGTTTCTGTTGTACTGATCATTTCTAAAGAACTGTGTTGGAGGGTTTCCTTTAAGCAGCCGTTTTATTTGATGTGGCGTTGTATACTCTTTTATGGTCTGAATTTTTTTATATGTAGTGCTGTTTCCCCCACCCTATGGGAAATGTGTCGGCTATTGAGTGTGTGGTGCTTTACCTGTGGATCACAGGAGGCCTGAACCTCCTCTGCCGGGAGTCCGGGGTGTACCTGATCTGTCTGGTGACAGTGCCTCCACCTGTGAGGGATCCTGACAGCGCCGGATAACCCCTTCACAGAACCCAATGCAATAAGATCACACACTTGTATTTAATAACAATTTACTGAACACAGGTACAACTAGATATATCATTAACCCCCATACAATATAGGCCTCACACGGCCGTAGCCCAAACATGCCATCCAACCGTAGTGTCCCCCCCTGATTGGATTTCCCCAAAGTACTGAGGTGCCCCTGGGCACACAACCTCCCTGGTGTCCACATGAGCCAACCCACCCAATGTGTGAGACAACGCTGCCCACAGTAACTGAAAGTGTATTAGTTGGTGCACATTGTGAGGTACCTGCCCAGGTGCTCCAGCACCCGGGTATGGCCAAAAAGCAAAGGGATCCACTGATCCAGCGACGTCAATATCAGCAAAGCCTCTGCGTGGGGTGAACTCTGGTAGGAGGGTCTCACCTTTGATAGTGCATTGATGGTCCTGCCCAGACCACAGTCCGCTAATCGCTGTGCGGCGTCTTCAAATGGCACTATACACTAACTAACTATACACTAACTGTATACAGCTCCGGGGGAATTGACCTTAGCTAGGAGTTTCCATGTAGCAGCCACAATCTGATTTGGTGAGTGATTAGGTGAGTGGGGCCTATCTTGGACCTAAAGGGTTAATCTGGCCTAGTCTGGATGCCACTGACACCCAGACCCTACCTTCCCAGTCAATAAAAGGTTAATAGCAAATGAAAACAGTGATCAAACCCTCTGTGGCTCTGCTCCTCGTGCTCGTGTGATTGCTGAGCTTTTATTGACTGTTGTGGACTCATGGTGCTTATTTGCAAGCTGCTTTTTTGCAAGCTGTGTTCAGCCTTTACTGTACTATTGCCAACAGTGTCTTGTGGTAATTGAACTACTGGCATTGCCTTTAGTGGATTCTTGCTGCCCTGCTATTAGCTGTATTTAGCCTACACTGCATGATTGCTATCTATTTTCAATGGTGTCTGATTTGACCAGTTTTAGGGGAAGGGAGGCTTAGGGAAGTACCCCTGGGACCCCTTAGCATACTTTCCGTTCTCCGTTTTTTGTGTATATTCCTTGTGTTTCATGTCTTTTTTCCCCCTTTTCCTTTTCCCCCCCCACCCCTCACTTTGTGACATGCCCATTTGTGACACTGGTTTCTGCAAACACATTTGATTTATTTCTGGGTTTATTTATTATTAAATGTATTTTGTGCATTACAACTGTTTTCATCATTTAGCTATTAGACAGTGAGTGCTGGTACTTACGTAGATTTATTAACATTGAGAGTTCCTTCCAAGGCCCAGATCCATAAAGCTCCATTAAGTCACTTAACATGGCGTTAACCTAACTTAAAGCTACACAGCAAGCAATTTCCTTCAAGTGTGTTGATTTTTTTTTAAATAAATCAGTTCTGTACTATGAGAAAATACTTGTAGCATTTTTTTCTTTAAACAACTCTGAATGTCATTTTAATGTATTATAATGTAACAAGCATTTTTTGTTTCTATAGCAACCATTTACAAAGACACATCCCCTTCCGCTTCGGAAACATTCTCTGGCTCACCCCTTTTTGAGCCCTGCCCTCTCTCTAGCAGTGCACCAATTGTATCTAGTGACTTCCTGGTCACATGATCGTCCCCACACAACTTTGCATCTTTGGTCCTCTTCTGCTGCACTGACAGCCATTTAGTGAACCCCCGAGCCGAATCTTCGCCGATCGATTATAGGAGAATGGATCAATCTGCAACTTAGCTAGTTACTTATCATTGTGTGGCTTATATTGATGTCCATATTAAAGGGCATGGGGTGGAATGTAAAAAAAATAAACGGCAGCTTGGACTGCTGCTTTAACCTCACGGTAAGACTATTGCTGTATCTCCAAAGGACAATAACATAATGTTAAGCCATGTTTTCTCCCGTAAAGAGCATAGTTAACTATAACGGACGTTAGTGATATTGAGATGCAAACGAGACGTTATCATAAAATTACATACCCGTTAAAGTCTGTTAAGGTTATTTAAGTTATACATAAACTTGTTATAAAAACGAGCTTTGGCAGGGTTGGGGAGAGTGTAACGCCAGAGTTAGACATCGTTTAAATAACATACAGTACCGACACACTTTATTGCAGTGTGGTCGGTACCACAAGCCGGGAGATTTCCCGGCTTGCTAGTGGCCGCCCCTCGGCGCGGTCACGCGTCTTCGGGAGCCTGCGCCCCCTGCACGCGCGTCCAGGGCTCCCCGAGGGAGCCCTGGTGTCCCGCGATCTGCGGGACGGCGGCAGGGGGTTCCGGGGGACCCGGCGGACCCGGCAGCGGTAGGGAGAGCGCCCCGATCGGAGGGCGCTCTTCCGCTGCTTCGGCGCGCGCCCGTCACACTCGGGCGCGCGCCAGGCTACTGCTGCGGCCAAGAACGGGCAAATGCTCGAATAAACTTGGCCGCAGCAGTAGCATTATTTCCCTCTCCTCTCTCTCTGCTCTGCAGCATAAGCACAAGTTCTTGCAAGATAACGCAATGTTATGCTACAATAACGTGATGTTAAAGCCGATGCTAATGAGACGTAGCTCAGACAATATTTTAGCATGTTGTTTTTTTGAGCTGTGAGGATACCATATGAACCCAGGGAACATACTGTAACGTTTGTTCTTGTTTTAGCTACGTCATGTTATGAGTCCTGGTTTAAGGGAACTTAGTAGATCTGGGGCCCGTGTGTTCTTGAGATGTGCTGTCATGACTGTATATGATATGAACATTACATACCTCTCCACATTACATACCTCTCCACATTACATACCTCTCCACATTACATACCTCTCCACATTACATACCTCTCCACATTACATACCTCTCCACATTACATACCTCTCCACATTACATACCTCTCCACATTACATACCTCTCCACATTACATACCTCTCCACATTACATACCTCTCCACATTACATACCTCTCCACATACAAGTGCCCTTGCCACAAATCTGTATACTGCTGTCTTTCCTGTTACACGATTCTTCTGAATTTTCTTCCCAGGCTTCAAGGAATCTCTGCAATAAAAGCAATTCAATTTCATTTTGCAATAACATTTTAGGTCAGGATAAACAGCTGGTTAGATTTAGCCTCTATTTATGGGATGCTAAATAACCACAATGTAATTTCGCAAGTTATGGATTAAAAACGTTATGGATATAAGAATGGAAAAAAAAAAACAATTGTAGAGAAAAAGATGCAAAATAAAAATGATATTATATCTAAACTACAATAAATGACAGAAAATATAATTTTCCTGCCGATTAGTATTCCAGCCTGGTTCCAAATAAGTAATAATCAATATATGGAGTTGTTAATCTCCAAAAGAAGTACCAGCACTGAGCTCTGGTGAGATTCTTTTTTTCTTCTTCATTGTTTGGGTTTCTATAAGGAGAGATTTAATCTAAATTATCCCTTTACGTGCACCATGACGCAGTAGCTACGTCATACAAAAAATGCTCGTTCTCTTAGGAGAGATCTGCAATGATGGCGGACGGAAGATGGATGACTCCTCACTTTTCGTTCAGTCATCATGGATGTTGCGATCCCGTGACCGCTTCAGCGAGCGGTCATGTGATCACGAGTGCAGGAGAGACTGTGGCACTGTGTCCCGCGGCCCCTCCGGCACTCATAGGGTTAAAAAAGAGACTAAGAGCCTATGCTTACTAAGCAGTGCTATCCACAAATACACCTTCCTGCGCTAGTGAATAATGCATGGTCTATTTAAATGAATGGTACATAAAGTAATGCCTAGCAACTATGGTCTCAAATACCATTACATTTGAAATGTCGGTAGGTAGAGAAGAGTACAGTAGAAGTCTACCTGATGGTGTAGAAATGTCAGCTTGTTTTGATGTAGCAGCTTCCTTGTGGGCATGTAAGTGAGGCTCCTAGCTGCAGTGTCAACAGCTTTGGGTGGCTTATGATCATAGTCAGGAGTGCACACTCTGGACATTTCTGTGAAATGTTAATATTGACACAAATGGTGATGATAAACTGATAACTGATAGTTATAAAAATAAGAATATCAGTTAGGCTAGAATAGATATGACATCAGGTACAGTACATGTTTGCTTTATTGATTCCTAATAAATAAGTAAATATATATATAATTTGTATCATAAAATGCATTAGTCATGTCCCTCTGCATTGCACATACTTTAGTACAGGCAGGGATATTACTTAAGCAGGGATAGGGTCATATTTAAGGGGTCTGTGTATCAAGGCAAATACATATGGTCTTTGACTCGCAATCCTTATTGTTGTTCTTGTTGTTAATTACATTTCTTAAATCTGGTAAAGAAAGTGGACAAGGAAAAGTTTACTGTATGCTAACTCAGTCCCGATTGATTTTCTGAGACAAGGAAAAGGGAAAAAATGAGATGTGGAATTGCATACTACAATTATAATATTGGCACTACATACTTAACTCCTTCCTAACCTTTTGTACTGTCAATCCCCGGTTAGCAAGCTTTTGCACATGCAAAGTACATTTGCCAATTTATTTCACAGCATAGTGAACAGCAGTCATTGGGGCCAATAGGGCCAAGCTCGGGAGGAAGTATGCGCTAATCAAAAATAAATGATACCTATATAAGGTGTAAAAAATCACAACTAAACCTAATGGTTGAAGTGAATAGTAAGAGGCTGCCAATTATCTAGGTAACTCTGACTACCCTAGCCAGATAAGAGACTGCAAAAAAATGTTACCTAACAGCGCCAGATGTGAACAATATAACAAACAATGTGCAATAAAACGTTAAACAAATGATTGTGAATGTTACCAAACGTAAAAATCCTTAATAACCCAAGAGATGTGAACCTAGAGAGTGTGTGTAAAGTGAAAAGAGAAGAGATCCCAGGACAGAGCCGTGGGGTAAGGCCACAGAGAGATCGACAAAGGAGGAGGAGGTATTAACAAATATGACAATTAAGTACAATGGGAGAGGTAAGAGGATATCCAGGCTAGAGCTCTGTTATGCATACCAAGAGTATGGAGAATGTGAAGGAGAAGAGGATGGTCCACAGTATTTAAGGCTGCAGAGAGGTCAAGTAATATAAGCATTGACCTTGGAGTTTGGCAGCATGAAGGTCATTAGTTATTTTGATGAGGGCAGTTTTGGTTGTATGAGCAGTGCAGAAGCCAGATTGTAGAGGTCTAGGAGAGAATACTGGGTAAGAAAATGGAGAGAAAACAAGGTGTTCAAGGAGTTTATAGGAAAAACGGAGGAGGGAGACAAATGGATAATTATAAAGACAGGTTGGGTCAAGCTTGCTGTTTTTTATTAAAGGTATAACTGTTGCATGTTTGACGGAGGTGGGAAATGTACCAAAGCTGAGGGAGGAGTTGAAAATATGAATGTGTAGGGATTACAGTAGAAGCAAGAGGTTTGAGGAGATGGGAGGACATGGGATCACGAGGGCAAGTGGTAGAGGGAGAGGAGAACATAAGCAGTGACACCCTCCTCTGTGACAGAGGAAAAAGAGTCAAAAAAGGAGTTAGGAAGAGGTGTAGAATGTGAGGATGATACAGAGGGGATGTCTTGACAAATGGAATACACCTTTGTCGGCAAACATCTCAGGTGAAATGGAGGAAGAACAACAGGTAACAAATAATGGTCTGAGTAGAAGGGGGTTTGGAATCGCACTCACAAGATTCAATAAAATATGAGCAGTTGTGAAATTCAATATCACCGCCAAGCAGATGTATCCATAGCAGTCCAATTGCGTGATCCACAAGAAACGTCTTGGTCTGCACATGCAATGGGTGAAGGGCTGATGGATGGCAGAGAATGACTCCTCAGCGAATTCACGGCAGCTCAGCTATGTGCCTCCCAGGATCCTGGGATGTCCAGGGTCTGTATAAACTTCATGCGCGATCCAACCTGACCGTGCACTTCCTTGCTGATGTAATGTCATAGCGTGATGACGTGATGACGTCCCTGACGCGTTTTCAGTTTTAACATGTCTCTCTCTCTGTCTCATGTGATTTTTTTTCATATATTGATTTTCATTACATAATTTGAACAGAGAGTGTCCTCTAGGGCTAACCCGCATTATTTCTAGCTCTGGGACCCCCTAGTTTCCGAGGTACTCACCTGTTTAGTTGCAGTGTTTTCCTCCCTTTTAGGAAAATCAAAATGAGCACCAAATTGTGCTAGTCTTACGGGCCAATAGGAAAATGCAACGTCATCAGGAGGAGAACGGTGCGGCTTTCTATTGGCCGACCATTGAAGTGTCCAGGAAGTAACACCGGCAACTAAATCAGTAAGAATCTCGGGAACCTTGTGATCCCTGAAGATAAAAACAGAATGGTCTAGCTCTGGAGGATCCAGAGGCTCTGGTTCAAATTCTGCAACAACAACAAAATCAGTAACCCAAATTGGCGATATTGTTGCTTTAAAAGTGTATGTGTACATATATGTGTGTCATAATTCCCACTGACAAATGTGTCTGACAATCCCCAAAACATGAATATTAAAAAAACAAAAATCTGATCGTGTGTTTTTGAAGGAAGGAGGCAGATCTTGGACAATGATTTGCTTGGTTACATAGTTACATAGTAGATGAGGTTGAAAAAAGACGTAGGTCCATCAAGTTCAACCTATGCTAAATTTAGACAACAGATACTTTATCCAATATCTGTACTTACTTATTGATCCAGAGGAAGGCAAACAAAAAACCCCAGAGTCATATCATCCAATGATATCTCATAAGGGGCAAAAAATAAATTCCTTCCTGACTCCAAGAATTGGCAATCGGATTAATCCATGGATCAACATCCTTCACATGTATACGTATTTGGTATATCCCTGTATATCTTTCCTATCTAAAAAGATGTCCAACCTTTTTTTGAACAAATCTATTGTATCTGCCATCACAGTCTCCATGGGTAATGAATTCCACATTTTAACTGCCCTTACTGTAAAGAACACTTTCCTTTTGTTGCTGGTGAAATCTCATTTCCTCCAACATTACGGGATGGCCCGAGTCCTTTGTACTGCCTGTGGGATGAATAGTTCTTTTGAAAGCTCCTTTTATTGTCGCCGAATATATTTGTATATAGTTATCATATCTCCTCTTAGACGCCTCTTTTCTAATGTAAATAAATCTAAATTTATCTAGTCTCTCCTCATAAGTTAGAATGTCCATCCCCTTTATTAATTTGGTGGCTCTTCTCTGCACTCTCTCTAGTTCCATAATGTCTTTTCTTAGGATTGGTGCCCAAAATTGTACTCCATATTCAAGGTGTGGTCTTACTAATGCTTTGTAAAGGGACATAATTATGTTTACTTCCCTTCCATCCATTGCCCGTTTGATGCAAGATAAGATCTTGTTTGCCTTTGCAGCTACTGCATGACTTTGGGCACTATTGCTAAGCCTGCTGTCTACAAGCACTCCTAAATTTTTCTCCATCAAGGATCCCCCCAATTTATCCCCATTTAATTTGTAAGTCGCCTTTTTATTCTTGCATCCCAAATGCATAACCTTACATTTATCTGTATTAAACCTTATCTGCCATTTACCTGCCCACGTTTCCAGTCTCTCCAAGTCCTTCTGAAGAGAAATTACATCCTGCTCTGATTCTATTACCTTACACAATTTAGTATCATCAGCAAAGATGGAGACTTTGCTCTTGATGCCAACCTCAAGGTCATTAATAAACAAGTCAAAAAGCAAGGGTCCCAGTACCGATCCCTGAGGTACTCCACTCACGACTTTAGCCCAACCTGAAAAAGTTCCATTTATGACAACCCTCTGTTGTCTGTCCTTTAACCAGTTTTGAATCCAGGTGCATATATTATTACTGAGTCCAATTTTCTTTATTTTGTACACCAACCTCTTGTGTGAAACCGTATCAAAAGCCTTTGCCAAATCTAAATAGACCACATCAACTGCATTACCCTGGTCTAAATTCCTACTTACCTCCTCAAAGAAACAAATAAGGTTAGTTTGGCATGATCTATCCTTCATAAATCCATGCTGACTATTACTAATAATTTTGTTTTCCATTAGGTATTCCTGAATATTATCCCGTATTAAACCTTCAAGTAGTTTCCCCACTCTTGAAGTTAGGCTTACAGGTCTGTAATTCCCCGGTTGTGATCTAGCTCCCTTTTTAAATATAGGCACCACATCTGCTTTACACCAACCTTGTGGTACTGAGCCTGTGGAAATGGAGTCCATGAATATTAAATATAATGGTTTGGCTATTACTGAGCTTAACTCCTTGAGAACTCTTGGATGTATGCCATCGGGGCCAGGTGCCTTATTTACTTTAATTTTTTCAAGTTGCTTTTGAACTTCTTCCTCAGTTAACCAACTGTTCATTAATATGGGGGTTGTGGCTTCCTCCTGCGGCACCACTATTGAACTTGATTCTTCCCTGGTAAACACAGAGGCAAATAATTTGTTTAATACCTCTGCTTTTTCCTTATCTCCAATAATCTGCCTACCCATCCCACACTGAGAGGGTCCTATATTTTCTTTTCTAATTTTTTTTGTTATTAAGGTACTTAAAGAACATTTTAGGGTTTCTATTGCAATCCTTTTTTCATTATCCATTTTTGCTAATTTGATAGTCATTTTGCAATTTTTGTTACATTGATGAAGAAGTAATATTCATCGTGAAGAGATTGTCATTCAGGTGTAGGGGGGTGGGAGATATGCAGAGGGTGATAAAGAGAAACAAGAGGGTTATGTACTGTGTAACTGTCAGGAATCGGCATTCTCCTCGCTCCCCACACAGAGCACTCCCTCCCCGCAGTGAGCCCCTGGAAACACAAAACAATCCTGCCTTACCGGCCTCCACGGCTCCTCGCCCCTGCCGCCGTCGCGGGATCACTCCCCTTGGCGATTCCTCTGCTCGGCGCCGGGCGCGCCCACGCCCTCCTGCACGCACACCTGCACCATCCACTGGCTCGCTTCACACACGTACACGAGTTACAGAGCACGCTCAGTCTGCACACTCTTATTCCCGTCCCCCGGACCTCAGGCTCCGCCCCCGCACACTGCAGGGGCATACTCAGGTTAGTAACAAGACTCACCTGGTCCGTTATGCCTGCACCAATCTGCAGTGTCTCCCTGTAGCTCTTCCTGTCCCGCCTCCGTTCCTAATTGGACCTTCCTGCTTTATCTAGCTCCTCTCTGCTCTCAGTCTTTGCTCGACATAGTCTCTGTATGGAAGTACTTCTGGATTCTCTCAGTGTTTTCACAGGTTCTGACGCGGCTTGTACGGCTACCCCCTTTGGCTCTTGATCTCGGCACTCCTTGGACAACGCCCTCTCTGGTAATCCCTTGAACACGGCTTGGACTACGACCAATCTCCACTCTCCACTCCCTGACTTCGGCAAGGCATTCTTCACTCTATCTCTACAACTGGTACCGGCAAGTATTGTCTACCTTACTACACCTGGCCTGGCAACGCTTTATACCACACTCCAGACACGCTCCCTTTGCTGCGGGTGCGTGTATTACCACTTCCCCCTTCAGCTCAGGGGACGGGTCTGGTCTGCGGGCAGCACCGGCGTAACATTATGTCGAGCCCACAAGACGCAGACCGAACTTCAACATTTTCTCTCTAATCTGCTTCAGCAAAACCAGGCCATGGCGGATGAAATTGTGGCACTTGCACGCCAGGTCGCAGTACTCACAGACCGTGTACCGACCGCGACCTCGCCAGATGTAAGCCCCCACTCCGCAAGCGCAGTTAGCAGCTCAGATGTAAGGATTCCTCCCCCCAAGCCTTATGCAGGTGAACCGCAAGATTGTAGGGGTTTCCTAAACCAGTGTGAGGTGCAGTTTGAAATGGCTCCCCATCTTTACAATACAGATCGCAAGAAGGTAGCCTACATTTATAACCTCCTCACTGGCAGCGCCCTGGCGTGGGCTTCCCCGGTTTGGGAGCGACGTTCTGATCTTACCTAAGATTACCCGGCATTTAAAGCCGAGTTTCAACGTGTATTCGATTCTCCCGCTCGTCGGGAGATGGCATCTGCTTCTCTCCTCCAGATCACTCAGGGACGGCGAATGGTGACACAGTATGCTGTGGAATTCCGGACTCTAGCACCCAAGACTAACTGGGGACAAGAGGCTCTCGTCTCTGTATTCTGGCAGGGCCTGGCGGATCCCATCAAGGATGAACTCTCTCGCCAATCCAGGCCGGATCAATTGGAGGTCCTCATTGATTTGGCTGTTCGAGTGGATCAACGTATCCAGGTACACCGCTCAGAGCGCCAGCGCACTCACTTCCCTAACGTTCAAGTTCCGTTCTCCAGTACTCCCAGCAACAATCCTGCTCCCCCAAGTGCTACCACATCTCTTCGTCCTGCACTAGAGTTGCCTGAGCCAATGCAATTTGGGGTATAACGCATCCACACACCGATACGGCAGTTCCGCCTCGCCGGGGGATTGTGTTTCTACTGCGGATCCATGGAACATCTGGTTCGGGAGTGTCCACTGCGTCCAGGAAACGGGAACACCCAGTGAATACAGAGGGGCTCTCTCTGGGTGTAATGTCTCCACGTCCCCTTTCTAAAGGTGAACTCCCTAAGAAACTTACATTTCCAGTCTCCCTTTCAGGCGATAAGTTCAAGACTTCTACCGCCGCTTTCATTGACTCAGGAGCTGGAGGAAACTTCGTGGATCTTGAATTCGCCAGGTTAAACCGCATACCACTCGTGAGGAAGAAGGTTCCCATCGCACTCGTCGGTATCGATGGACGTCCCCTTACCCCGGCACACATCTCCTTAGAGACGGCTCCCTTGCTTCTGTCCTCACATCTGCACAAGGAGATCTTAGTTCTCGATGCCATTCACGCTCCTGGGATACCCATCACCCTTGGTCTTCCTTGGCTACAGCTGAACAATCCTCTCATTGACTGGACTTCCTTTGCTCCCATTTCCTGGAGGCCGAGGTCAGGCGAGACTCATCAACTGCTGGCCAATACCTCTGTTCCTAAAGTTATTCTACCTTCCGTTTACCATCAATTCCGGGACGTTTTCAATAAGGTACAGTCAGACCTCTTGCCGCCACACAGGACTTACGATTGTCCGATCGATCTAGTTCCAGGTTACTCCCTACCCAAGTCCAAGACCTACCCCTTGTCGTTACCAGAATCTCACGCTATGGATGAATATATCCAGGAGAATCTCAAGAAAGGCTTTATTCGTCACTCCAATTCCCCAGCAGGGGCTGGGTTTTTCTTCGTCAAGAAAAAGGACGGGTCGTTGAGGCCTTGCATCGACTACAGGGGTTTGAACCACATAACTATTAAAAATCATTACCCCCTTCCCCTTATTACCGAACTGTTCGATAAATTACAGGGGGCCAAGATTTTTTCCAAGTTGGATCTACGTGGTGCCTATAACCTGGTGCGCATCAGGAAGGGGGATGAATGGAAGACGGCCTTCAACACGCGTAGTGGACACTACGAATATCTGGTAATGCCTTTTGGCTTATGTAATGCTCCCGCTGTCTTCCAGGATTTCATTAACGACGTCTTTCGTAAGGTACTCAATATTTGTGTTATTGTATACTTGGATGATATCCTGATTTTTTCCAAAGATCTCCAGGACCATATACGCCACACCTCCTACGTCCTTTCCCGTCTCCGTGAACACCATTTATACGCCAAACTGGAGAAGTGCACCTTTCATCAGACCTCTACTCTGTTCCTTGGGTACATCATTTCCGATGAGGGGTTTATGATGGACTCCGGTAAACTTCAAGCAGTCACTGAATGGCCAAGACCCAACTCTCTCAAGGCCATACAACGTTTTTTAGGGTTCGCTAATTATTATCGTAAGTTTATACGGAGTTTTTCCACCATTGTGGCACCCCTTACTGCGCTCACCAAAAAAGGAGCTGATCCTTCTGCTTTGTCATCCGAAGCCATCTCCGTCTTCGAGACACTCAAGGAAGGCTTTATATCCGCACCTATTCTCCGTCATCCCAACATTGAACTTCCCTTCGTCCTGGAGGTCGACGCTTCTGATTGCGGCGCTGGTGCCGTTCTTTCTCAGAGACCCACGCCCCAAGATAAGTTACATCCCTGTGCATATTTTTCCAAGAAATTCTCATCTGCCGAGAGGAACTATGACGTGGGTAACAGGGAACTTCTGGCCGTGAATATGGCTTTTCAAGAGTGGAGACACCTGCTGGAGGGGTCGAAAGAGCCGTTTACTATTCTCACGGACCACAAGAGCCTTCTTTACATAGAGAACGCTCGACGCCTTGGTCCACGACAGGCTCGTTGGGCTCTTTTTTTTTCTCGATTCGATTTTCACCTTTCCTATATCCCCGGGACCAAGAACGTAAAGGCAGACGCACTCTCCCGAATACATTCTTCTGCAGAGAAGCCAGAGGAATCTTTGGAGACTATCCTTCTACAAGAGAGGATTCTCGCCACGTCTTCTTTCAAGAATCTTGACAAGATTTTGCACTCCCAGAGACGCATTCCCAAGGACTTGGTGGTTCCCGACAACAAACTCGTACCTTCCAAATTTGTTCCAGAGGTCCTGTCTTGGGGTCACTCCTCTAAATCTGCAGGTCATCCAGGTTTCAAGAAGACTACTGATCTCATTCGTCGGAATTTCTGGTGGCCAAGGATGTCTCAAGATATTCTGGAGTTTACCTGCGCCTGCCCAACGTGCGCTCAAAGCAAGACTCTCCGTCAAAAGCCTCAGGGTTTTCTGTTACCCCTTCCAGTTCCCAACCGCCCCTGGTCCCACATTTCTATGGACTTCATCGTGGAGTTGCCCAGGTCCAGAGGAATGAACACTATCTTTGTGGTCGTGGACAGGTTCTCGAAGATGTCCCATTTCATTCCACTTAAAGGATTACCCACCTCCCCGCCCTTGCTGATATCTTTACGGAGCAGATTTTCCGGATTCATGGGATCCCTTCGTCCATTGTTTCTGACAGAGGTTCTCAGTTCGTATCCAAATTTTCGAGAGCTTTCACGAAGAGATTGGGTATCTCTTCTTCTTTCTCTTCTGCCTATCATCCTCAGTCCAATGGACAAACAGAGAGAATCAATCAATCCCTGGAGAAGTACCTGAGATGTTTTATATCCGATTTCCAGGATGGTTGGGCTCAACTCCTCTCTTGGGCAGAGTATGCCGTCAATTATGCCAAAAACTAGTCCACCCGGGAGTCGCCCTTCTTTATAAATTATGGGTTCCACCCTCCCTGACTTCCCATCCCCAACATTCCTTCTGGAGTACCAGCCGTAGATGAACGCATTTCTTCCCTCCAAACCGCATGGTCCAGGATTCAGTCTACCCTTCTCAACTCCTCCCGCAGATCGAAACTACAGGCCGATCGTCGTTGTCGTTTGGCGCCCAGTTACAAACCAGGGGATTTGGTATGGCTCTCCTCTAAGAATATCCACCTCAAGGTACCATCTCCTAAACTGGCACCTAAGTTCCTGGGTCCCTTCCCTATTTGTGAACAAATCAATCCCGTGGCATTCCGGCTCCAATTACCACCCAGTATGAAGATTCCCAATGTCTTTCATGTATCCCTCTTAAAACCATAAATCTCCAGTCACTTCTTTCCGGATCAGACTCGTAAACCGGATCCCATTACTGTACAAAATAACGAGGAATACGAAGTTCACTCTCTTTTGGATTCTCGCCTATCCAGGGGTCAGATCCAGTTCTTGGTGCAGTGGAAGGGCTATGGCCCTGAAGAGAGATCCTGGGTACCTTCAAAGGACATTCATGCCCCGGCCCTTCTTAAGTCCTTCAGGAAAAAGTTTCCAGAGAAACCGTTCTTGGACCGTCCTGAGGCCGTTCCTGAAGAGGGGGGTACTGTCAGGAATCGGCGTTCTCCTCGCTCCCCACACAGAGCACTCCCTCCCCGAAGTGAGCCCCTGGACACACAAAACAATCCTGCCTTACCGGCCTCCACGGCTCCTCGCCCCTGCCGCCGTCGCGGGATCACTCCCCTCGGCGATTCCTCTGCTCAGCGCCGGGAGCGCCCACGCCCTCCTGCACGCACACCTGCACCATCCACTGGCTCGCTTCACACACATACACGAGTTACAGAGCACGCTCAGTCTGCACACTCTTATTCCCGTCCCCCGGACCTCAGGCTCCGCCCCCGCACACTGCACGGGCATACTCAGGTTACTAACAAGACTCACCTGGCCCGTTATGCCTGCACCAATCTGCAGTGTCTCCCTGTAGCTCTTCCTGTCCCGCCTCCGTTCCTAATTGGACCTTCCTGCTTTATCTAGCTCCTCTCTGCTCTCAGTCTTTGCTCGACATAGTCTCTGTATGGAAGTACTTCTGGATTCTCTCAGTGTTTTCACAGGTTCTGACGCGGCTTGTACGACTACCCCCTCTGGCTCTCGATCTCGGCACTCCTTGGACAACGCCCTCTCTGGTAACCCCTTGAACACGGCTTGGACTACGACCAATCTCCACTCTCCACTCCCTGACTTCGGCAAGGCATTCTTCACTCTATCTCTACAACCGGTACCGGCAAGTATTGTCTACCTTACTACACCTGGCCTGGCAACGCTTTATACCACACTCCGGACACGCTCCCTTTGCTGCGGGTGCGTGTATTACCACTTCCCCCTTCAGCTCAGGGGACGGGTCTGGTCTGCGGGCAGCACCGGCGTAACAGTAACCATTATACCCTACCCCCTATTATTCATGTACTGTGTAATCATTGTACCCTGCTCCCTATTATTCATGCTTTGGAAATACTAAAATGTTCTTTCAAGCTTATTTGATTTGATTTGACAGAGAGAAGGGGTTATTCATCCTTTTCTCATTTAAAGCAGCAATCTGCTCTACTGTCCGTAAAAATAATATATTTTTCTAACCACCAAAAAGTCGGTTTGCTTCTGTTTTTAGCAATTCCACTCTTTTTAAATTCTGTAGTTACCTTCTGGAGCTAGCAATTGCTGAAAATTTGCCTAACTGGTAGGTTAAAATGTCTGCCATTCACACTCATAAAGCCAACATTGGTTGCCATAGTAACAGTACAATAATAAACCGATGAAAACCCATCAAAAATTGAAGATGTTTAAAAAGATTTAAAGTTAGAAATTGATCAGCACTACTTGAAGTATCAGTTTATGTTAAGACTTAATTTTTGTAGTTTGGGGGACAGCTTATTAAAGGTTATTCTGTGCAATTTTTTTACAGCTGTATCAAATCCTACTTACGTGGTATTAATGTCTTCCTCTCAGGCGTCCGGCAAAGCTCCATAGAGGGAGAATTGGAGAGATCAGATGACTTGTCAAGAAACGTGTGCTCCAGGTTTTGTTCATGACTACGATGCCATCTTGTGGAAATGGGGCTACTAACAACGGGTGCCCCAGATGCAAGTTTTTTCATGATACTTCTTTTAAACCTGGTATACGCGCTCTTTCCAATGTCCGGTGTCTATAGAGAAATAGACAGAATTCAGCTATTAAAACATACAGAAAATGTGTGAACCCCGATGATAATTACAAAAATGCAATAGTTTTACCATGATAACCTTCATGAATCAAAACCAGTTTTAAAAAAAATATATCCAATAGGGTTTATATCAACCAATTCCATGTCTTTTGAAACACAATTATGTATGAATTAGACAAACAATTAGTAATTAAGCATCAGGGTATGTGCAAAAGTAAGTGAAACACTGGTTTTATCAGCTAAATTAAATGGGATCATTAGAATCAGGTGTTTAAATAATTAGATAGATCTTCAGAGGTGAGTTTGAGAGGCCCCACCCTATATAAAGATCAGAAACTTTGTGAGTTTTGTTTACATCCATACAGGTGTGTGGAAACACGTCATGCCACGATTAAAAGAAATCTCGGAGGACCTCAGAAAAGCAGTTATTGATGCTCATCAAGAAAGACAAATGGAGGAAAAACGAAGCACCGAATCCAGCTGTGAGTACAGCAATAACACCAATAGGGATACGTACCAAAAAATAAGCTGTTTAATTGGATCAGAACAAAATAACAAACACACCTACGCGTTTCGGACCTCTACAGTCCTTTATCAAGGTGAATAAAGGACTGTAGAGGTCCGAAACGCGTAGGTGTGTTTGTTATTTTGTTCTGATCCAATTAAACAGCTTATTTTTTGGTACGTATCCCTATTGGTGTTATTGCTGTACTCACAGCTGGATTCGGTGCTTCGTTTTTCCTCCATTTGTCTTTCTTCAAGAATACCCTTTACGGATGCACACTCAACCCTGGGACATTGGAATTGATTGGACTTGCTGCCTATAGTGGATGAAGATTCCCAAGTGAGTTCGTTCCTCTTTTGTCCATATCATTGTGTCATGTATAGGATGTTTCATCTACCGGCCACCTGCTGGTGTTACTGATATTTTCCTTACTACCTGGCTTGTGGGATTATCATTACCGGGCTGCATCCTAGAGACACTTCATATATTCATTCAAGGGTTGTTTTCCATTTCAAATACCCATTTTTGGCTTCAAGTATTGTCTTGAGAGCACCACACACATCCCTTTTTTATTGATGCTCATCAGTCTAGAACGGGTTACAAAACCATTTCTAAGGATTTGGAGCTCCACCAATCCACTGTCGGATAGTCTACAAATGGAGACAGTTCAAGACCACAGTCACTCTACCTAGGAGCGGTCGTCCTACCAAAATCTCTCCCAGAAGAAACCGGAAAATCATCCAGGAAGTGTCAGGATCGCCACTAGGCTCCTCCCTCATCACACATCAGTATCTGTGATGCGCGCAGACCTCTGTCTGTGCGTGTGCACCAACACGATACTCCGCCTGCGGAAGCACACCCCACCATCACCACAGCGCCTACTCTCCCTGGCGACACGCTCACCCTACGTCGTGCTCCTCGTGCGTGCGCACGCCGCACAGCAACGAAGACTAACAACATCAGCTGTGTTATACCTGCAACCAATCCAGCACCATCTTATCGGCTGGTAGCTTATGTCTGATGTCATCCTTCTGCTACCTCCTGATTGGTTCCACCTCCTTTATTTACCTTCCTGGTTCCTGTACACATTGCTGATCATAAACTAGTGTTTATGTGCTGTGCTCGCTGCTTCATGTATTTTGTCTGTTCCTGTTCCTTTTAGAGACAGAAGGAAAAAACGAATGGCGCACAGCCAGGGAGCCAGGTGTGGAGTAAAACTGCTTCTTTATTGGTGCATGCAGGGAGACAAGTAATCCCCTTGGTGGGACAAAGACAGGAACCTCCTACGCGTTTCGGACCTGGGGGTCCTTTATCAAGGAGTGTGGGATGTGCTGGGATAAGGCACCTTATATACCTGGTTAATGATAAGTAAATTGAGTATATATGTTGTGGGTATTTTGGGGGTTCAATTTGAGCTTGTAGGTGTTCTGTATGTTTTATAATTCTTGTGCAGCTAGTCTTGGCTGTTTTGGAGGGTGGCAACCTCCTATCCAATTGAAGCTCACTCCCTCCCACATTTAAATGGTTAAAAGCTCACTCCATGGCATCTCCAACTATCAGGGGAACTTGCCTGCATGCAGTGTGATTGTGACAAATCTATTACAGGGTGCTTTTCCTGGTAATGTACAGGTTAATAAAAGCTTCAATCAGACTTAGAACTTTTGCAACTCATATTGACAGATTTATTATAAATCATTGTTCCTGGCAATGCACAGGTTATTAAGAATTTATATTAGTGTAGGGACCCTTGAACGTGGTCTGCCGTGAAGTTTGGCTCAAGGGCTTACAACAATTTGGCCAAAATGTTAAACTAAAAGACCATTTTATTTATTAGTTATTTATACATGTATATTTAGGCACTGTACCGTATATAAGTTTTTCTGGATGTGCACTGAGCTTTGTCTGTGTTTTATGTTATGTCTCTGGTTTTAAATATAAATTGCCATGCTCAGTAGCACTCCTCTGTGAAACTTATATGCTTATATATATGTTGTGGGTATTTTGGGGGTTCAATTTGAGCTTGTAGGTGTTCTGTAGGTAGTATAAGGAGCTCTGTTTTTGCCATGTTAAGTTTCAGTCGGCGGATGGCCATCCAGGATGATATTCCAGAGAGGCATTCAGAAACTTTGGTCTGTATAGCAGGTCAGGGGTTGAAAGGTAAATTTGTGTGTCGTCAGCATAGAGGTGATATTTAAACCCAAAAGATGTGATTAGGTCACCTAGAGAGAGTGTGTAGAGAGAAAAGTGAAGGGGTCCCAGGACAGAGCCCTGGGGTACCCCCACAGAGAGATCAATAGAGGAGGAGGAGGTGTTAGCACAAGAGACACTGAAGGTACGATGGGAGAGGTAAGAGGAGATCCAGGATAAAGCTTTGTTCCGAATACCAAGAGTATGGAGAATGTGAAGGAGAAGAGGGTGGTCCACGGTGTCGAATGCTGCAGAGAGGTCGAGTAATATGAGCAGAGTGTAATGACCTCTGTCTTTGGCAGCTTGGAGGTCGTCAGTTATTTTAGTGAGGGCTGTTTCAGTAGAGTGAGCAGTGCGGAAGCCAGATTGTAGAGGGTCTAGTACAGAATAGGTGTTGAGAAAGTGTAGCAATCGAGAGAATACAAGACGTTCAAGGAGTTTGGAGGCAAAAGGCAGGAGGGAGACAGGTCAATAGTTAGAAGGACAGGTAGGGTCAAGCTTGCTGTTTTTGAGTAATGGTATAACGGTTGCATGCTTGAAGGATGAAGGAAAGGTACCAGAGTAGAGGGAAGAGTTAAAGATCTGTGTGAGCATAGGGATTATATAAGGAGCAAGAGGTTTTAGGAGATGGGAGGGAATGGGATCAAGAGGGCAAGTGGTAGAGGGAGAAGAGGAGATCAGCAGTGATACATCCTCCTCCGAGATAGCAGAAAAAGAGTCAAGAAAGACAGGAGGAGAGTTGGGAAGCATTGTGGGATGGGAGGAGGCAACAGATGGGATGTTCTGCCGTATGGACTCCACCTTTTTCTTAAAAAAGTCAGCAAAGTCCTGAGGTGAGATGGAGGAAGAAGAGGAGGCAGCTGAGGGTGGTCTGAGTAGAGAGTCAAAGACAGAAAAGAGACGGCGTGGGTTAGACTTGTGTGTGTTGATTAGTGATGAAAAGTAGGTTTGTTTAGCCTGAAAGAGGGCAGAGTTGAAACAGGATAGCATAAATTTGTAGTGAATGAAGTCTGCGAGCGTATGAGATTTCCTCCAGAGGCATTCAGAGGAACGAGTGGAGGAACGCAGCATGCGTGTGTGGGAGTTTAGCCAGGGTCTGGGGTTAGAAGGGCGAGGACGGCAGAGAGAAAGTGGGGCATGAAGATCAAGAGAGGAAGATAAGGCAGAGTTGTAGTTCCTGACCAGGTTGTCAGGGTCTGAAGCAGAACTGAGAGAGGAGAGGGAGGAGCGTAAAGTGGAATCAAGAGCTGGTAGGTTAATAGAGCGCAGGTTTCTGCAAAAACGAGGGCGAGCTGGAGATGGAGAGAAGCGAGAGAGAGAAAATGAGATGAGGTGATGGTCGGAGAGAGGAAAAGGGGAAATGGAGAAGTCGGAGAGAGAGAAGTTTTTAGTGAAAACCAGGTCTAAGTAGTGGCCATCCTTGTGGGTGCTGGCTGCAGTCCACTGTTGAAGGCCAAAAGAAGAGGTTAGAGAAAGAAAGCGGGAAGCCCAAGGGAGAGAGGGGTCATCAATGTGGCAGTTGAAGTCCCCAAGGAGAAGAACAGGGGAGTCTGAGGAGAGAAAGAAAGAGAGCCAGGATTCAAAGTGAGAGAGAAAGGCAGAAGGGGGATGAGTAGAGGAAGGTGGGCGATAGATGACCGCCACATGGACCGGGAGAGGAGAGAAGATCTGGACTGTGTGAGCCTCGAAGGAGGGAAAAGCAAGAGAGGGGGGAATAGAAACTGTTCTGTAACGGCAGAGAGAGGAGAGCAGGAGTCCCACGCCTCCACCCCTGCCACCAGGGCGTGGAGTGTGGGAGAAGGAAAGGCCACCATAGGAGAGGGCAGCTTCCAGAGCAGAGTCAGACTGAGTGAGCCAGGTCTCAGTTATAGCAAAGAGAAGCAGAGATTGAGAGAGAAAGAAGTCATGCACAGAGAGGAACTTGTTAGAGAGGGAGCGAGCATTCCAAAGGGCACAGGAGAAAGGGAGAGAGGAGGGAGGGTGACAGGGGATGGGTATGAGGTTAGAGGGGTTGACACCAGAAGGAGTAGAAGTTGCATGTGGAAGGCGAGGACGAGAGCAAGTAGAAATAAGGCAGGGACCAGGATTGGGAGAGATATCCCCAGAAGCAAGGAGGAGAAGCATGGACAGAAAGAGAATGTGTGAGGATGATTTGTAGGGGTGTGTTTTAGTGCAGGCGGCATAACTGTGTGGTGACAGAGGGCGCAGGTAAGAGAGGAGTTCATGTGAACTGAGAAGTGGTGAAGTAAGGAGAGATGGCGAAATATGAATAGAGTTAGAGACATGATGAGGCTGGTGGAAGGAAGTGCATAATTTGAAAATAAGTGAGGTTACAGTAAATATAAAAAGTAAAGGTGGCATCACAGCAATAGTAATGTGTTGAGATGTGCAGTGTGGGATGATAACCTCCTTTCCAGCGTAGTTCAAATGCAGGAATCAGAAGCAGTAGATTGTGTCCAATTTTTCCACTTCTTTTTGAACTTCCTTTTTTAAACCTCCATACTACTTTAAAGATTTCTACTTAAAAGCATTTCTGCTTAAGAGCAAAGGCTGCAAGCAGCAATGGCTGTTGTAAGTTTACTTATATACATTTAGAAAGTCACCTGGTTGGTACAACAAACTTATTTAGCACATGTGAGGGTAGTTAAACCAAATTGTTTTTCAAAGGTGGGTGTTGTCTTGCACAAGTGTGAAAGATGAATTACATTAAGGCAAAAAGGGGGATGATTTCCATACAGACAATTTGAGATGTTTTTACCTAAATTGAACTAAAATTAGCTAAATAGACAGCAGGGTATGAGGATTGCAGGACACACAGACAATTTGAGATGTTTTTACCTGAGAAAAGACAAGAGATGAGATGAGATGAGAAGCAGATCAATGGTCCCAACTTCCTTTTTTAAACCTCCATACTACTTTAAAGATTTCTACTTAAAAGCATTTCTGCTTAAGAGCAAAGGCTGCACATGCTCTCCATTATGCTCCCTCTCCCCCACACTTTCTCCGTTACGCTCACTCTCCGTTACGCTCACTCTCCGTTACGCTCACTCTCCGTTACGCTCACTCTCCGTTACACTCACTCTCCCTCTCTCTTCTATACACACACACTCCCCCCTCACTTAGGCTAAGGCCCCGGTAACTCAGCTGCAACGCGCGCCCGCGAGATTGGCGGCGTGTGCAGCCGATTACCTGGTCTGCAGAGAGCTGCAGGAAGAGAGACCGGGGGGGCTTGGCGGGGGAGTGACGGGGGCGCGGCCATGACGTCACCCGGCAGGTTCACCCTCATTGGCTGAACCACCGGGGGGCGTGCCGTATCTCTCGACGCGAGTCCTGCTCTCAATTCTATTGAGAGCAGGGGCAGCTCTCGCCTCAGCGCTGCGGCCCCCCCCTCGCAGCGGGCCCGGCGCCATTGAGGGGAGGGCTCTCATCATAGTAGGCAGCGGGGTCAAGCCCTTACACATACACTTAATGTGACACACACACACCTCTCTCACTTTAAGAGAGCTGCCGGCACGCGCCTTATCCTTCCTCTCCCTCCTGTCAGCTGGAAACTGTAGCTACTTCTGGGGCTGGCAGGGAGAGGAAGGATAGCAGTGACCGGGCGGCTGCTGCTGCTCAGCTCGGGCGCCGCCGGGCCACTGCTATGTGGGGTGCAGCCGTGCCGCTGGGCCCGAGACAGCTGGGAGAGTGTTCCCAGCTCTCCCCCCTGGCGACCATGGAACCCCTGAGGGGTGCTCGCAGAACCCCAAGGTTGAACAACAAAAAAAAGATAGCAATGACTAAATGGGTCCAAGTGGTATTGAAGAGGTTAAGATGTGAGCTCTTGCTGGACTGTTCTGTATGACCGCACTGCATATAAAGGTACAAAGCTTTCAGCTATAAATGATGCACAATATTTTCACTAAAATAGTTTTCAGATACCCCTTGGCTGCAGAAGAGACATGCACCACATTGCACTAGAGGGATTAAAGCAGCAGAGAATGGTCTCCCCCAAATAGAAAACTATAACGTTTTCTCCCTTTCTGCACCTTGAACACATTCACCACATCAAATTCTGAAAATTGTCACTTCCGCGTAAATTCCTTGTGAGAGTCATGAGATGACTGTAATAGTGTCCACATTACACACTACCCATTGTAACCAAATGCTAATCATTAATTCTATAAGTATTCTGACTAACTAAAAACCAATACAAATATCACTTGTGAGCACATTCACATCTCAGACAGGTCTGCAACACTGCTTTTCACCATTATTTCCTAGTATACAGTGCTTCATCTGCAGCAAGGGATTCTGGGAAATGACATGCAAATGAGTACCTGTGTCACCTTTTGCTTCAAATCCATTTTTACATGGATTCCTATAAGCTTATGCTTTCTGCATTACACAGCTTGTCAGCACAGCCTGGGTTAAGTGCATAGCCATAACTAAAAGTACTGTAATACAAAATTAACTATTCTGATTCCTCTGGTCACATGGTGTGAAGAGCAATGACATGACAAAGAAATACATGGGTTTGTTTTAAAGCTTTTGAATCCAGAAAGAATGTGCAATATGACCAAAGGTAAATGTGTTTTGTAAAGAGAAACCTTGTTGTAAATTGTATGTAACCCGGTTTTCTCCCCCACCCCCCACCCACCCCCTACACACTAATCGCAGATAGGGTCTAGTACTGGGAAAACTACACTGTTACATGGAGTCGTGTGGTGCATACCTGCTGGCTTACAGTTGTCCTGAGTCTCCCGCATGATGGTAGGGGATGTCAGAACAGGCTTCTGGGGCATAACTGAATCGTACTCACGGTGACAGCACTTCCATCTCGTGCAGACCCCGTAAAAGTCCTGGATCGCCGCAAAGACACAGACGGAGTGTGGTGCTCCGTGTTTGTGAGTGTACGGCAAGATATAACTGAAGAAGAGGGTCCGTCCAGTTTGTGGGTCCATGAAGCTAAAGGATCCCGTTGTCCCGTTATCTACCCCGAAATGCCGGTAAAATCAGAGCAAAGCAGTTCTCACATGGACTTAAAAGAGGTGGCCATGAGACTACATCCCTCACCTCTCGAGAGTCTTTGCAGGGACGACTTCAGTGCCCTATCATGTTCTAATTGGCGGTTAAGCGTAGACAGTCCCTGTTCCAATAGAATGGGAGATATACAACTACTAGACAAGGCCATACTGCAATTGGGTGGATCCAAACCTGAATCCCCACCTCCAAAGCCATATCGCAAACTAAAAATCTTTTCCGGGGTCAAGCCTGCTCCTGCCGGCGAAGAGGCATTCGACGCCTGGAAAGATTATACTTCACAAGTTCTAGAAGAATGGACCTATCCTGATTCTGTAAAGAGACAGAGGATAATGGAATGTCTACGGCCTCCCACTTCTAACACGAAAAAAATGTACAAGGATCAACATGCGGAGGTCACAGCGCAACAAATGATGGAGTCTCTCACCCGAACCTACGGAGTAGAAGACGACATGAGTGAGCTGTGGTCCAAATACTACCACCCCCGCCAAAAAGAGGGAGAACACCTATCAGATTTTATACAGCGGATCCTATTGATCTTGTGGGATCTACGTTCCCGTCAAGTCATTAAGGCCTCAGGCGTGAATGAGTATCGACGCACCCAATTTCTGCGGGGCGCCTACCCACCCATCATATCATAATCATGATTAGACGCTCACTGTTGAAAGGGGAACTCCCTACATTAGAAGACCTACTGGATGAAGTGAAGGGGCATGAGGCCTACACTAGGTTACATACTCCCAAGAAGACCAAGGACTCTCGTAAGGAAGAGACCAAGGAGGTAACCAGTTCAAAAGCCAAGGGGGCTACTAAGGAAATCTTCTGCTGTGAGTCCTAGGTCAGCGCCTCGGTCACCTGGCAGCCAAAGACAATACGGCGAACAGCATTGCTACCACTGTGGCCAAGAGGGTCATATCGCTAGGGATTGCCCGAAGCTCCAAAAATCTCCCAAAGGTGCCAAGTCCTTTACGGTACAAGTACAACAAAACCCTTACTACTTTCCCGGCCTTGGCCGAGGAGAGTGACGAAGAAGCGAAGGTCCTCATGGAAGATAAGCCGCAACAAGATGCCTACTGTCGGGTAGGACCCAACGCTATAATAAGAGTCGTCATGGAAGGAATCTACTCTTCAGCTCTATTGGACACCAGGTCTCAGGTGACCATCATATACCGGCCGTTCTACGACCAACACCTCAGTCATCTTCCTTTGCTGTCGGCGGAAAAGACGATTACCCCATCGATGGGATAGTGGCAGTTCAGGTGGACACCCTGCAGTTGAACACTAACGGATCGCACCCCATGGTGGTGGAAGCTCTGGTCTGCCCCGAGTCGAGGGAACATCCCAGTGCACCCATCATATTGGGCACGAACGCGGACATAGTGAGATCTGTGATTTGCTCTTACCTTCACGAGGCAGGTGAGCTACCTTTGTTGTCCCTGAATATATCTCCCGGCCTAAAGGATGAATGCTATAGGGTGGCATCACAAGAAGAGTATGGTGAAATCTTCAACCAAGAAAGAGGCTTAGTAGAGATTCCACCAGGGGGAGTGAGACACATGACGGCGATGGCCAAGTATTACGGTCGCGAAGAAGCTGATAGATACTTCTAGCTAGAGGCCCCCTCCCCTGAGGAGCTTCATTGGGAATATAGAATGGTACCTGAAATACGCGAGTGAACGTCAGCAATCCCCAAGAGAATTACGGAGTCTATTCAGAATACCTCCTTGCATCCAGTGCCGTTTGAAGTAGGACAAAGGCTGGGCAGGATATATCCTGTTACTCCTGTAGACAGCATAGCGACAGTGAACGTGGCCAGTGCGGGAAAAGAGCCTGAAAAGCTACAGTTCGATTTCGGGGAGTCTCCACTGTCAGAAGAGTGGAAGGAGTGGTTAAGTGTTCAGCTGGCAAAACAGCAAGAAGTGTTCTCCACTAGCGAGATGGGCGTGGGATGCAGTAAAATAGCTGAACACACAATTCGTCTGAATGATACCACACCCTTTAGGGAGAGGTCAAGACGAATAGCCCCCCGAGATGTGGAGGATGTGCAGAATGTCATAACCGAGATGGAAACAGCTGGCATAGTGACTGAGTCATGAAGCTTCCCCCATCGTCATAGTGCGGAAGAAGAACGGGTCCATCCGGCTGTGTGTGGATTATAGAACTCTGAATCGACATACCATCCCCTATCAGTATATATTACCCCGGATCGAGGAAATCCTTAACGCATTGAAGGGGAGTCAGTGGTTCAGTGTGCTGGACATGAGGTCGGGATACTACCAAGACCCCATGAGCCCGGAAGATCAAGAAAAGACGGTGTTCGTCTGCCCTCTCGGATTTTATCAGTTCACCAGAATGTCTTTAGGTATTTGTGATGCGCCTGCGACGTTCCAGAGATTGATGGAGAAGACGATCGGAGACATGAACCCTCGTGAGTGTCTGGTTTATCTGGACAACATAAACGTGTTTGGAAAGACCCTAGAAGAACACGAGGCCCGTCTCATGAAAGTGCTGGATAGATTGAGCAAGGAAGGTCTGACGTTATCCCTGGATAAGTGTCGTTTCTATAGAACGTCAGTCACCTACATAGGCCACATAGTATCCACGGAGGGGGTGGCTACCAACCCTGCCAAGGTGGAAGCGTGGTGAGTTGGCCGAGACCTGCCAATGTGATGGAGCTACGATCCTTCCTAGGATTGTGCGGGTACTATCGCCGCTTCATCGAAGGGTACTCCAAGAGGGCCAAAGTACTGAATAGCCTTCTGAAGGTTAATCCGGAGGATCCCCAACAGAACAATATTGCTCCTTGAACACCATTTGGCGATCGGTGGACATTGGCCTGTGAACAAGCGTTTAACGGATTGAAGAAAAGCTTGACGGAAGCCCCAGTATTGGCTTATGCGGATCCCAAAAAACCTTACATTCTCCACGTGGATGCTAGTTTCAACGGCATGGGGCCATACTACATCAGAAGTATCCTGCTGGTCTGCGCCCCGTGGCATACGTGAGCCGAAGCTTAACACCCAGTGAGCAAAACTATCCGGTTCATAAACTGGAGTTCCTTCCCCTTAAATGGGCAGTGGTGGAAAAACGGCATGATTATCTGTACGGGGTTTCATTTGAAGTCAGGACTGACAATAATCCACTGACTTATATCCAAACAGCCAAGTTGGATGCTACGGGACACAGGTGGTTGGCCGCTCTATCCAACTATCAGTTCACCCTGAAGAATAAGCCAGGGCCCTTAAACATAGGGGCCAACACCCTATCCTGACGACCGGGACTGAGCGAGACATCAGACGATGGTCCATGGGAAGAAATATCTGGACCTGGAGTAAAGGCTATATGCTCCACTGCAGCCATTGTGAAAAATAGAGTGGCATTCTCTGAGTTGCGAGTAGCTGATTCCTTAGGTTGTCGACAACAGGCGCTTCCTGATGCCTACTGCCATCCTGACGGCATGGGCCTCACTCAAAATGTCATCTTCACTTGGAGAGAATTAGTACTAGCACAGATAAGTGATCCAGTGGCTAACGCTGTCCGTGAGGTCCTCCACCTCTATGGTGAAACGATCCCCCACTGATACTGTGGCCCTCCTCATGAGAGAATGGGACAAATTTAAAATGGCTCCTCGATCGGGTCGTCCCATACCACAATCACCCTGACCGACGACAATTGTTTCTGCCCCGGCATCTGCACCGCCTTGTCTTATGATCCTTGCACAATGATCACAGACACCTGGGGGTGGATAAGACCTTTGGATTAGTAAGAGATCGATTCTTCTGGCCAAAATGCAGGAGTCCGTAGAGCAGCATTGCAGGAAATGTCTACGGTGTATTCAGAGAAAGACACTGCCCACCCGTGCTGCCCCAATGGGCCATCTCAAAAGCTCTGGCCCCATAGACTTAGTCTGCATGGACTATGTGTGCATAGAACCAGATTCAAAAGGCATCGGCAATGTGCTGGTAGTGACAGATCACTACACCTGCTATACACAAGCGTTTCCCACGAAAGACCAGAAAGCTATCACTGTGGCCAAATTACTGTGGGAGAAGTATTTTATGCACTACAGTCTGCCAAACCGAATGTACTCTGATCAGGGAAGAGACTTCGAGAGTAAGCTTATCAAGGAGTTGCTCAAGTTGCTAAACATTCAAAAGTCTAGAACCACTCCCTACCACCCTGAGGGAGATGCGCTTCTCGAACGATTCAATCAGATTTTGTCGGATATGTTAGGTACTCTGAAAGAGTAGGGAGAACGGAGCAAACATGTCGGGTCACTAGTACATGCATACAACTGCACTCTGCACGAATCTACGGGGTACACGCCATACTTCCTGATGTTTGGGCGAGAGGCACGTCTGCCTGTGGACATTTGTCTAAGGGTTTCTACTGATGGGGTACCCAATATGACTCACTATCGCTATGTGAAGCGACTTCAAGACAGTTTACATCATGCCTACCAACTTGCAGAAAAGACTACAGCCCAAGTGAACGCTATTGAGAACTTCGGCCTGGAGACGCTGTCCTACTGCGTAACTTATGGATCCCCGGCAAGCACAAGCTGCCGGATCGATGGAGAAAAGGACATTTTGAAGTAGAGTCCCAGGTGCCGGGCTTCCCTGTGTACCGCATATGGGATAGAGATGGCAGGGTAAAGGTTTGGCATCGTAATCATTTGCTACCCATACCCCAAGTGGGTGAGGATAACTCAGAACCACAGACTGTAACTAATAACTCTGAGCCTGCAGAACCTACAGACACTCCTATTCTTATAAGTACCCAAGATCAAGATCCTATGGAGGGAACCTCTGCTGAATCCACCAGCGATTTGTGGGCACCTCCCGAGGGAGCATCGAGTAATGGGCCTGAACCCCAAGACCTGCCTCCAGCGACTTCCACAAGTCGTCTTAACCCCAGTAGTCCTAGTTTTGTACCTAGTAGAGACTGTGTTCTATCCGATTCATCTCCTGCCAGAGAAATGGGGCCTCAAGCCCCAGAACAATTTGTTTGTGAAGACGCTACAGAGACTGAAACTCGCCAGAGTCTTAAAGTGGGGCGTCCACCTAATAGAGTGGCATACGATCAATTAGGGGCACCCCATTATGAGTTTCACCAGCCGGCTAAAGTTAAGCTGGCCTCCGTGATTAACATGTTTACAGAGTTGTATAACATTGTTTAAGTGGAATAATATTGTATTATAGTTATGTGTTGCATTTTTGATTATATAAAATGTGTGTGATGCTGTTCCCAAGCGGGGACGCTGAGGTTTCCACCAGGGGATGTAGCAGGGTGGCTGCTCTGTGGGCGCGCAGGTGCGTGCTAGCTACGGGAGCGTGGGTGCCAACGGAGGGGACGCATTAGAGCCTCCGTTGGTAGTCAGGATGGCAGGCGCGTCGCTGGGGGGATCCCGGCGGTATAAGGCTGAAGGCGCTGCCATCTTTGAGGTTGCGCATGCGCATTGAGTGTGGTGTGCGATGGAGCCCTCAGAGACCTCACGCATGCGCAGAACACAGCGCACGAAGCAGGGCCAATCAGTAAAGGCTCTTGGCAGGGACTACAAGTCCCATGAGCCTTAGGGACGGACACGTGATGCCAGAGAGCCAATAAAGCTTTAGGATTCTCGGGCATGACAGGATATAGTGATTCATGGAGGGCATGTTTAGGCAGTAGGAGCCAGGAAAGGATAGGGGACAGAGGTGTCTGTGCAGAGAGGCAAGTAGCCTCTGCACTAGTACAGAGAACCCCCTAGGCCCCAGATAGGCCCTGAGTCACTTGTTGAGTGTATGGCTCCTCCAGGGACAGGCCCACGACTAGGGAACCTATCCCATTAGCATTACAGTAAGAGTTTAGGGACATAGCGGATGCTGGATTCCCTGAAGAGAGGTCTGGGACCAGACCTCACAAATGAGAGACATTATCCGAGTGGGACCATCCTTGAGGGACGTCGCGGAGGAGATCGTGGCTCGGCGGATCCTTTTCTAAGTAACTGCGGACCTTGTTTCAAATAAACCGAGTAAATCATTTTCATGTATGGCTTGTGGAAACACCTATACCCCTAGGTGTTTCCACAAGCCATACATGTTTAAGATCTATTATTTTACACATTATAAACATACGGAATTTATTATGATTGATATATCTTGGTACTAAATGACCATATGAATATGATTTATTCGGTTTATTTGAAACAAGGTGTTGCAGTGACTGTTTCCAGTCACATATATTTTTTAACATGTTCAGATTTATAATTAAAAGAAGAAAATCAAGGCTCCACGGATTTGCTCAATAAACTAATTTATTGTCAAAAGATTTAACGTTTCGGCCACACAGGCCTTTCTCAAAAGCAGAAATGGCATAATCCTGGATTGACACAGAGAATCCTGAACCAGGAGCACCAGTAGTTGTATCTCTTTTGATTTTGATATATTAGTGTGCAGCATTTATTATTTTTCTATTCAGATTTATAATTAAACATTAATCTTTTAACCAAATGTTCACTAATATGATTAGTTAAACATTTTTTTTTTTTGTTCTGTGTCTGTATGCTTTGATTAACACTCCACTTCATTAATTGTGTTCAAATTTTATCACTCAGTGCATCTTCTCTGTGATTTGCTGGAAAGCTCATTCATTATATGCTACAGCTGATACAATTGTGGAGTTTTTTCTTTACAACTGAGTGTTATGTTTCCTGACAATCCACTCTTTGATAAAGCGCCTTGAGCGTGAAACATGTCAGAGTTTTTGTCAGGACTTTGTGGCTATGTTCTTTTAACCCAATAAATCCTTGAAAGAAATTCCTGTGTCCCATGTTGCATTGGTGAGGCTGTGCTCCAGTTCCTGTTTGGATTCTGCTTGCTGTCTTTAAAGTGCACCAACATACCGGTACAACACAGGCGCTGATCATGCCTATAAAGGTGGGTTCTTTGGGGACATTATTTAGACAAGTGACCAAGGGACTTATACAATACTGTGGACACGGTGTGGGGTACACGGTGTTGGGGGGGCACAAGCTGGAAAGAGGCCCTGCGAGGAGTGTGGGCAGTTGTGTATATAATCACTATAGAGTATAGTGTAAGAGTATCCATTATATCTCATTACAGTAAATGTTGTTCTATTTTTACCATTGTATGTGTTCATTTGATTGTGTCATGTGAGGGACTGCTTCCACTCTGCTGGGATCCCTCACAGGTGGAGGCGCTGGCACCAGATGGTAAGAGTAATTCCCCCCAGGCTCTCTGTAGCGGAGGCTTAGGCTCCTGGGAGCAACAGGTACAAGGGCAGCACGAGTAGTCACTGTGTTTCAGGGGAAACAGGGCTACACTATCTTATTGAAGTTCTTACAAAAGTGTAATTATTATTTTGTACTACTATTATATTATATTTATTATAGTCCCAACATACGTAAAAAGTGCTTCACAGTGTGAAAAAATAGGCAGTGTAAAATGTAGAGGAATATAATTCAATAGAAAGGTTAATATACCAGAATATAACATTAGTATAATGGAATGCTTGCCCTGAACAGCATACAATGTAAGTGTGTTTTATACACGGCATATGTTGCCAGGTGTCCAGCTTTGACCCGGACAGGCCGGTAATTTTGCAGTGTGTCTGGTCAAAAAATTGAGGTAATATTACCACTGTCAAAACCACGAGGGCGGCGGTGGCGGATAGCGCGAGTGTGCAGGTGGCGGCAAGTGCGGAGGAGGCCGGCTGCAAGCCCTGGTGCTGAGGGGGCAGGCCACGGACGGTGGCCCGGGAGCAGTAAGAAGACTCGAGTGCTGAGTGGAGAGGACAGCAGTCCGAGGACGGCGGGGGCGGAGCCCACACCCTAGCGGCACCGGCGCCAGAGACTGTTGCAGTGACAGGTTCCAGTGCTGTCTGTCAGGAGATAAGGTAAGGCCTGGGACATAGAGGAGCAAACAGCGCTGAGCCGCGCTCCTGCTCTGCCTCGCCTGCTCCAAAATGCTGCTTTTTCGTGCCCTTGCAGGCGTGGCAGTGAGCGCGCTCAGGGGGCGGGGGCGGAGCGGAGGCGTGCCAGGAGGCGGAGCGGGAGACGAGGCTAATCCCTCGCTCCCATTGGATGTGAGCGGTCACGTGACCGCTCACATCGCTTCCCCGAGCGGCAAATTTGAAACCTGCCTGTCTCGGCAAAGTTTCTCAGCCTCCGCACGCATCAGCACGCATGCGGAGGGAGAAACTATAGCCACGCTGATGACAGATGCAGGGGCTTTGTGCATCTGCTCAGCGCGGCTCAGCCCGCCTCAGCGAGCTTAAAACTCACTATGTCCAGGCCTAAGAAGAAAAACAATTCTGGTTGAGGAGATGATGATATTGGGGGATGGGGAATGAGATGATGATGACGTGGGGGAAATGAGATGATGATGGGGGGAATGGAGATGATGATGATGATGGGGGGAAAGGAGATGATGATGATGATGATGATGATGATATGGGAGGGTGAAATTAGATGATGATGATGGGGAAGTGAATGAGATGATGATGGGGGGAAAGGAGATGATGATGATGATATGGGGGGGGGAAATTAGATGATGATGACCATGTTCTCACCTGTTCCCCTCCCTCTCTTACACATCCACCTCTTCCACTCCCTCTCACACTCCCCCCTCATCCTCCCGCCCATATCTCCCACCCCCTCACCCTCTCCCTCCCTCTCGCTGTTACACCCTCACCAATCCTCCCCCTTAGATTCCTAGTGCTCCCCCTCCCTCCCTTACACCCCCACCTCACCCTCCCTCCCTTACATCCTCATCTCTCACCCTCACTCACACCCCCACCTCTCACCCTCCCTTCCATACACCCCCATCCCTCTCTTACACCCCTTCCCCTCTTACACCCCCATCTCTAATCCTATCCCCCTCCCTCTCTCACACCCCCACCTCTCACCCTTCCTCCCACACCCTCACCTCTCACCCTCCCTCCCTTACACTACTCTCACCTCTCCCCCTCCCTTACAATCTCCTCTCCTCCTCCCAGCCGTACAACCCCATCCCTCCCCTACACCCTTACCCTTCACCATCACACCCCTCCCCCTCCCCTACACTCCCATCTCTCCCCCTCCATCTCCACCTCCCTTAAACTCCTACCTTTCCCCTTCCCTCCCTTACACCCCCTTCTCTCCCCCTCCCTCACACCTTTCCCCTTCCCTCCCTTACACCCCCACCTCATCTCTCCCTCTCTTAGACCCCCACATATCAGACTCCCCCCTCTCATTTTCGACCCTTTCCATGTATTTGTTTCCCCCCTCTTTCACTCCTCGTCCCTCTCTTACACCCCCAACACTCCCACCTCCCTCTTACACCCCCATCTCTCCCCTACCTGTATTACACCCCCAACTATGCCCCCTCTCTCTCTTACACCCCCTTATCCCCCTTACACCAGGTGCCGACCAAACAGTGGAGGCTGTTACTCCACTGAGCCCTTCAGGAGTGAGGGGGGTATCCAGAATGGACCAATTAGGTGAAAAGGTGGAGCCAGGGCCTAACAACAGCATAGGAGCGGAGCCTGGGAGCATAGGAAAGTGTAACTGATCAATGGGAACCAGGCCAATGGGCCTAGGACCCAAACCCCAGTACCCAAATTCAGCTCCATATGTGCGGCAGGGTTACACGCCTCACTGCCGGGGAGAGAACGATGCGCCAGCCTTGTAGTGTGTACTCTCCCAGCTGGTGATCGCATCCTTCTCCAGCCTCCAATTGCCCATTAACACTGCACCAGGCCCCTAGGATTACCAGGCAGCTTCTCCAAAAATACTGGACTAAATGAAAGGTGCGACATGCTCGAGACACCCACACACCCCTCTCAGCTCCATGCTGTTTCCTCCTCGCTTCACCCCCTGACACCTCCTCCTGGTTGGCTGCATTAGGCTAAGGCCCCGCTCCCTCCGTCAGCGCTCCCGCACTGCAGACAGGCGGGGCGCTGACATACACAGACCGCGATATGCGGTCTGTAGGGAGCGGGAGGTGGGAGGGAGTGGGAGGCTTGAGCGGGAGGGGGGCGTGGCTTGAGCGGAGGGACCCGCTACTCTCCCCCCTCCTCCCTCCACGGGCTCAGGCTGGAGCTGCTGATTGAAGTAATCACAAGCAACACACACACACTCATACACACGCAGGCACTCATACACACACGCAGGCACTCTCTCACACACACGCACACGCACACACACACACACACACACACACACAGAGACAGAGGCAGGCACTCCACACTCCTCCCCGCTCTCCGAAGCCTCTCCTCCTCCCGAAGCCTCCCCTCCTCATTGGCTCACAGCCACACCACGTGACGCGTCGACGCTAGGGATTACAATTCTCTTGTATCCCGTAGCGGCTGACGCGTCACAGCATGTAGTGAGCTGTGCAGCCAGGGGGGACCGGGACCGGCTCGGGAGGATTCCCCTGCTGGTGGGGAAAGCCCGTGCAGCCGCCCACGCCGCCAGGTGCAGCGGGTCCCAGCCCTTACCAAGCAACAGCCCTGCTCTCTCCCTGCTCGGGGAAATCCCCCCCCCCAAGCCAGTCAGATCACTACATCCAGAGAAGTAATACCGAACACATATATATCTAATATAACCTCTAATTTTTTACTGGACAGAGTGTCCAAATACAGGACAGTCTAGTTCAATACCGAACACCTGGCAACCCTACCCCACCCAAAGGCTAGACCTCTGACTCATGCTCGTCACTTAGACATCGTTACTGGCCCAGGAATACAATGAGTCACACAGATACATTTAAAACAATATAAACACATACAGAGATAAATAATCCCAATGAGATATTACCAGGGTTGGAGACCATTGTCCAACCCTGAGATGGCCCTTTAACCCTTTCAGTGGGTCACATCTTCACTGAAGGAGGCAGCAAGAGTCACATCCATAACTACTATTTAGACTAAGAAAATAATTGTACTGAAGTAATTCAACATACTGCATTGGCATAACCAAGAACACACAATGTTCAAATGTCTAAAAAAAATAGCTTATTCCATTAAAAAAATGTATTTAACTGTCTAGTTATTCTTAACCTAGTGTACTTGTGCAAACGGTGACAAACAAGACATTGGAAAGCAAGCAAAGAAGTCAACAAACCGCAAATAAAGTGATCTCTGCAATCCTGAATGTGCTTGTTAGACATGTCTCTGACAGCCAATGTACAGTACAGTAGCACTGCAGGAGACAGTGTGACTGTGCATCTTCACCATACAGTATACACTAAGCACACAATCATTGTCTTGGCACTGTCCCTGAGGGGGCTGACTTCTCACATCCATCTGGTTTCCAGTTTCAGGCCCCCAGCTCCTCCCCGCATAAATTCCAGGGGCAAGCACAAACTTCCCTTCAAAATCTCCAAGATGGAGACTCTCCCTCCTTATCCCTTAAAATGCTCGTCCCCCAAAGCTAAAGTCTTCCTGGTTTTCTTCTCCATGGTTTTATGTACAGCAATATTATGTCTTCTGCAGTTAAAGTTTTTGAAGCCCAAAGGGAAAGATTTTTATTCTTACGAAGTGAAGGATTCTAAGGGGAGGTCTGTTTCTTTGGGGAAATACCGAGGCAAAGTAAGTATGTGAACAAAGCTCTGCATGCTTCTCTGAGCTGGTTTATGTAATGATTTCAAATGATTGCATGTAAATTGTAAGCTTCTGCCCTTTAGTATCTAATTCTCTGACAAAAATATATATTTATTAAAATTGTCTTCTGTGAATAGTCAGAATTGTTTCACGAATACATTATTTAGATTGTTAGCTCTTTGGCACAGATGTTTGCTCCAATTGCTTACTTGTAATATTATACACAGTGTCCCTGCAAAATGAAATGACTCCTTTTGATGCTTGGATGCTTATACCGTAAAGGGGCGAGTATGTGGCAGATGTTACACAGATATAAGTAAACCTTGAAAGTACATATATATTGAATTGCTTGCTATACTCATTCTCTTATTTTATTTTTTTACTCCTTCCCATACATAATGGATAACAAGTACATATCATATAATTAAGAGTGAACTATCAATTATAAATATAACTATATGCCAAAAAGTACTGAGGGGTTTATAATTTGGGATGTTTGTGGGGTTATCATCAGAGCTGCATTGATCAGGTATGGGGGCTGTCAACTGATCTCGTGTGATTAGAGATCCCACCAGGGCAGGCTGTGGTATAGTCTTAACCCGTTAAAGGCACAATCCAAGCAATATCCTACATGTTTTTATATATATATATATATATATATATATATATATATATATATATATATATATATATATATATATAATCAGTTCTATCGTATTAGAAAATACTTCCTGCATTCTTATATTTAATTTTTCAACACTTAATGTCATATTTTTAATGAGTTTTAATATACTGAGCACATGATTTTTACAGCAGGCCCACCTCCCAAGCAGCTAAGATCTTTGCAACACTTTCCCTTTTGTGATAATTTGTTGCAAATGTTCCCAGCAATTTGAGTTGTAAACTATAACAATAGGTAATGTTACAAGGATACAATGTAGCTGCTTGGTTACTGACTGAAGGATTGATTGAAACTGAAAGGCAGCCATTAAGTGAACCCAGGGAAGCAGGATCTCTGCTGATCAATCACAGGAGAACGAATCGATCGGCGGCTTAGGTAATTCGTTTTCAATAAAGGTAATCAAAGGCTGCCTATATTAAAATAACAATATAAAAATGTTTACTATGGACCATGTAACCAACTAACCACATTTCAAAACCTGAAGAGATAGCAGAGGTTCAGAAGCCAGGAAGCACCTATATCTGTTATCAATGGTTGAAATAGCACATCGTATATATGGCAATAAGGCATGCTGACCCTGGGCATGTGGTTATTAAACAAAGTTCTCTAGAGTCAGAGGGCTATAACGGGGCAAAATAACTTCTGGCATTTAGAGAATTGCAGGAAGATGAGTTTCCACATTCCAAGTCTTTCTTTTCTCCTGCAGGCAGCTCTAGTTGTCAACGTGGCCAGTGCCTGCAAGCACACAGATGCAAACTACAGAGCCCTGCAGGAATTGCACAGGGAGTTTGGTCCATCCCACTTCAGTGTCCTGGCGTTCCCCTGTAATCAGTTTGGAGAGTCCGAACCAGGCAGAAACCAGGAAATAGACACCTTTGCCAAAGGAAACTACGGGGCAACGTTTCCAATATTCAGCAAGATTAAAATCCTAGGTTCTGAGGCCGAACCTGCATTTAGATTCCTCGTTGGTAAGTGATTGCGTGGCCTTAATTTATAACGGAGAAATGTATTGAAATAATAATAATTTTCTAATATATAAAATAACATTCCTTATGTTACTTCTCGTATGGAAAACTCCAATAAAAATGTAGTAAAAAAAATAATTAAATATATATACAGGCATACCCCACATTAACGTACGCAATGGGACCGGAGCATGTATGTAAAGTGAAACTGTACTTAAAGTGAAGCACTACCTTTTTCTTACTTATCGATGTCTGTACTGTACTGCAATCGTCATATACGTGCATTACTGATGTAAATAACGCATTTGTAACAGGCTCTATAGTCTCCCCGCTTGTGCACAGCTTCGGTACAGGTAGGGAGATGGTATTGCTGTTCAGGACGTGCTGACAAGCGCATGCGCGAGCCGCTGTTTGCCTATTGGGTGATATGTCCTTACTCGTGAGTGTACTTAAAGTGAGTGTCCTTAAACCGGGGTATGCCTGTATATATATATAGGAGATGGAAATATTACTATATGCTCATATATGCAAATAAGCATACAGGCACACCACGGTTTGTGGACACTCACTTTAAGTACACTCGCAAGTAAGGACATATCGCCCAATAGGCAAACGTCAGCTCGCGCATGCGCCTGTCAGCACGTCCTGAACAGCAATACCGGCTCCCTACCTGTACCGAAGCTGTGCGCATGTGGGGAGACTATAGAGCCTGTTACAAATGCGTTATTTACATCAGTTATGCACATATATGACGATTGCAGTGCAGTACATCCATCAATAAGTGGGGAAAAGGTAGTGCTTCACTTTAAGTACATTTTCGCTTTACATACATGCTCTGGATCCATTGCGTACGTTAATGCGGGGTATGCCTGTATAGTAATATTTCCATTTGAGATATATATATATATATTTTTTTACTACATTTTTATTGGGTTATGTGTATATATATATATCAGATGAAACCGTGCAAAACAGTTGCCACCAGACTTATCAAAGGAAAAAACTCTCTCTGTTCTCGATAGGATTCCCTTTCTGACAAATCTGGTGCTGGTTTTATTTGCTTGTGCTTCGCCTCCGTTTCGAGCCAGGAGACTTTAGTAAATAGACCTCCAGCGTCGTCATTGTGGACCTTGCATAAGTCATCTTGGGCCTATGGATCGATGTACACTAATGTGTAAAGCGCCAGCGTATTCTGCAGCGCAGTACAATAGGGGTACAGTGAGATGTAAATTACATAACCAGAATGACATACCAAATAAGGACAAACATGCACAGATACAAAAGGTAATGAGGGCCGTGCTTGCAGGGGCAGATTGCTGGTGCATACCGGCCCAGGTGATTCTTCCAATAGTGGCCCTCTTCCTGCAGCAGAGCGTCATCATGGCATCATGTGACGTCGCATTGTCATGGCAACGCATCACCATGTGACATCACAGCGTCATTTGACTTTGGGTCGCCATGACAACGTTATGCTGGATGAGGAGATACCATACCGCTCCAGAGAAGGTAAGAGACAGCCCCTCTCTCTTCCCCCTCTCACTCCAACACACACACACACCCAACAATCTTTTGATTTTGATATTACACTTGTGTTGACAAGTTGCTTGAGAGTGCGGAGGGAATACACTGAGTTTTTTCAGGGAACCCGGAGGCAGGGCCGTCTTAACGTATGGGCACACTGGGCAGTTGCCCGGGGGCCCCACAGCATAGGGGGGCCCCACGCGCCTGGCCCATGTGTGCCCACCAACCCTCTCCACCCGCCCGGCACCCCGGCTCGCTCTTAGGGTTGCCAGGTGTCCGGTATTTGTTTCTCCTGTCCGGACATGGGATAGAGCAGGGCTGCTGCTAGGGGGCTGGGCAGCTTCTGATTGGTTGCTGCTGTGTAATTCAGCCAATCGGGAGGTGGCAGGAGCCTGGGGGGTGGGGCCAAAGAGCGGAGGAAAAGCATGCAGCAGAGAGGTGAGGCTGTGTGTGTCTCAGTGTCGTGTGTGTGTGTGTGTGTGTGTGTGTGTGTGTGTGTGTGTGTGTGTGTGTGTGTGTGTGTGTGTGTGTGTGTGTGTGTGTGTGTGTGTGTGTGTGTGTGTGTGTGTGTGTGTGTCAGTGTGTCTTTCTGTCTGTCCTGTGTCCTGATCTGCCCGGGGGCCCCTAATGTTGTTAAGATGGCCCTGCCCGGAGGTACCTAAAACTGAAAATATTGAGGTTCAGTGTGGTTCTCATCGGCTTTTTCTACAGTTAATGCACATACAAAATGGAAAAAAAATTGAATACCAAGCAGAACATAAAAGGTTAATTTATATTTTAAAACAATTTTTTGTTTTCCATACAGATTATTTAACATATTTTTGTTATGTTATAGCTCTTCTGAAGTATCCGGTTTTATTTGTTTTCTGCTGTTTATTTCCTGTCAAAATATGACAAAAATGCATAATAATTTTACAAATGGTAAGATTGATTTCTTTTTCTTCATATTACACTTTCTAAGCTACAAAGTTTTATGCAGGATGGACATATTGTTCTCAGTCTTTGACTGAGTCTCTGATTGAACCACCTGTGCTGAAGCTGGGATATCCTGTAAACCTGCACAAGAGGGAGTGGGTGCTCAAATAGTTCCGGGCCTAATATTCTAAATAATTTTTACAGATGTAGAGAAAAATAATAAATAAGAGAACACTCATGCATGGAGTGGGTATTAAACAGGATCCATGAGATGTCTTACACATATGTAACTGGTGTTACCTGTACTCTCGCTGTGCTGTACCTGGGAGGCTTACAGGATTGCTGAATATCCGCCGATGGTACTGGGGAAGACAGGACACGCTTTTGGATATAGAGCTCTAACTCGTTCTTGTTGCAGCGTCTCCATTCCCCACAGGCCCCATCAGTGCTTGGTGCAGTTCATGCAGGAAAACCCTCTTGCACTCCCCCTGATAAACTGCAGTCACAGGCAGGAGTATAAAAGCAGCAACTGGTCTTTATTGAGTACAGCCGTACACATCAACAATGCCTTTTCTTCTGGTCCCTGGACTCAACCCCCAGGGCTTGAGGCCCCAAAGGGCTATCCCTGACTCCCATGCTCCCTTGTGGAGGATGGGGTAGTTGTTCCCACTCCACAGAGGGAGGGATCTCTCTGTCTCTCTTCCCTGAGGAAGGAGAACTCTCTAAATTTGGATCTGCAGCCTTTGCACCCAGGGGAGGGTCCTAGGTCTGAGCCCCTGATAGGGCAGTACTCAGGCCCACCCCCACCCGTTTACTGCTTCATCAGCAAGGGCATAGATTTAACCCTAACACTGGCTGCGCTGGTACAAGGGCTTATGTATTAGGTAGGTCATATTAGTAGCCAAGGGGATACATGGCTACACATATAAATAGCTGTAAACCCTCCTCAAGGTGACAGCAAAAGATGGTATCCCACAATGCTGCAACCTCAATGGGGGGGCAAAGTAACTTCAATTCTTCAATAAGACAATGTGCCCACTTTTGTGTAGATTTTAAATGTCCGTTATAAATATTCTTACTCACTCCTAGCGCTACTCAGGTGTGGTGTGACAAGCCGCGGGTAGAGAAGATCCAAGCGAAATGTGCAAAAATTAGCAGCGTACAACCAAAGGAAGCAAGGCCAGTTAATAGTAAAAATATATTTATTGATGAATCACAAAAAAGGAGGAGATCAGAGACACTCTTACGCGTTTTGTGCCTTTTGGGCGCTTTATCAAGGAGTAAAACGATAAAGCACCCAAAAGGCGCGAAACACGTAAGAGTGTCTCTGACCTGCTCCTTTTTTGTAATTTATCAATAAATATATTTTTACTATCAACTGGCCTGGCTCCCTTGGTTGTGCGCTGCTGATTTTTGCATATCCTGTAAACCTGACCTGTTGGAAGGGGGCTTGAGGACTGGAGTTGAGCACCTCTGCAGTGCTTCATAGTATTGTGCTAAACCTAATAACCGAAACTACCAGACATCTAGGAATTGGGCACAATTTTAACTGAATACATTTAATTTTACTTTTACTTATGCTTTAAACCAGTATTCTTTGGCCATGCAATAAGCAGGGGCACACAAACTTTTTTTGCCTGCTCTCCTCCGTTGTGCCCCCCCCCCCCTCCTTACCTCGCGCCGCGGGGTGATGTGACATCACATGACCCACGGCGTCATTTGACGTCACGTTACCAAGGCAACCGTGATGTCACATGACCCCGCGGCGTCATTTGACGCCCCATTGCCATGGTCACGCATCCTGTAGCTGGCTGGATCCCGGTAAGTAGAGGATGCAGAGGCCTTGCGCGGTCCCCTGGCATTTCATTTAAATGCCTTGGGGAAGAGCGCGGGACCTCTGCAACTGCCCGCGCCCCCTAGTTTGCGCAGCGCTGCAATAAGCAATGCCTTCTGTAAATTAAGTAATGTCTCCTTAAGTATGAAGTGAACCTAAAAATGACAGGCATTTAATCGCTTTTTTTTTCTTGGATGATAATAAATAATTCTATAGCAGGGAGTATGTTTTGATGGTGTTAATTCTCACTCGTCCCATCTGCCTCAGGGTAGAGTCTGGTATAGATTTTCCTAGTGAAGAGGAGGAGTTTAAAAGGCCCAAGGGGCTTTGAACAATTAAATCTTTAAGATCAAAGTATATGTAATAGCATCTCTTTGCTTGTTGCATGGGCTCTCGGTGGCAGTTTTAATGACTACCTTAAAATCCACACCCCTCCCCCATAATAGACCATTTTGGGGCCTTTTTGTATTTACATAATCTCAGAGCAGACACAATAATATTATCCCTCGGTTCCCAAGATCCCAAACTGGTCATATCAAAATTGGAAAAATTAGAGCCACTGCCTTTGCAGCTGGTATGTAATGGGAGATAGTGATCACCATAGTATCACTCTTCTCCTTCATTGGCTTTGCTGGCAATGATGTAGATGACGGCCATTTTAAATTCCCAAAGCACAATCATTTCACTTGTAAATATCTCAACAACCAAGAGGCTCATGATGGTACCAAAGTGTCATTTTCGTTCCTGTTTCAGAAAAGAATAATATAAGTAATAATAATACAAACTTGGAGTAATTTCTGCTTTAAATTGTATAAACGAGTGTTACCCATTTTCAATGAACAGAACGGTGATAGGGAAGCACAAGGAAACATGGACAAAGCCGAAAAGTCGTAGTGTGTGTATGACGAAACACGAAACCGCCATGGGTGCAAGGATGTTTAGAGTATATATATAAAACAAACATTACCGATGCATTTACATGCCTCACGCAAATATATATTTCTGTTGAAAATAATCAATTCGTTTACTAATCCTGTTTGGTAAAATCCTCCAGTTCTTGGAGAATATAGATGTTGTTTATGATATTTTGATGTTTCAGTAAAAGAGAAATGACATGGCCAGCATTCATTTTATTTAGTGTATTAGTGTAAATTTAGTTTATTTAGTGTATTTAGTTGCTAAATACAGTATGTCTGCACCTAATAATAAAAATTGTTTGTTCTTGTATAGCGCTGCTAGTTTTATGTAGCACTTTGCAGAGACATTTTGCAGGCACAGTCCCTGCCCCAAGGAGCTTACAATCTATGTTTCTGGTGCATGAGGCACAGGGAGATAAAGTGACTTGCTCAAGGTCACAAGGAGCTGACATCAGGAATTGAACCAGGCTCCCCTGCTTCAAACTCTGAATGCAAGTCAGTGTCTTTACTCACTGAGCCGCTCCTTCTCCCACTTTCAGAGGTGTCTAACACTACAAAGGCTTTCTTGGTAATCCATACACTACTCCTGATGACAGATGGCTAGAGGAGCCATGAATTGTGTGTAATTATCTATGGGTCCGGAGTAGCAGAAAAGATAATTACAGTTAAGGTTTAGCTTTTGTGATCACTGAAAACTTCTATTCTGTTGGGTTTCACTTTGGAAACAATGACGCCCTCTGCTTTAGAATGATTTTCCTGGTTTTAGGTATCAGAACTCCCTTGGTGTATCCAAAGGATGACTTTATTTCCTAACTTAAATGCTGTAAAAAAAAAAAAAACGTTTATTTTTTATTTTTTCCTCCAGACTCTACGAAAAAAGAGCCGAGGTGGAACTTTTGGAAATACCTGGTAAACCCACAAGGTCAAGTAGTGAAACTCTGGAGACCTGAGGAGCCCATTGAGAACATTCGACCGGAAGTAGCAGCGATAGTCCGAGAAATTATCATGAAGAAGAAAGTAGACCTTTGAAACAACATGTAGCCACCTGGGCTGGACGGTTTAAAGTGGCAATCGGCTGCTTGTCTTAATAATACTTTGTTTACGCTTTTGTAATTTTCTATCATTCTTGTCCCGCTTATTTGAACCCTGTTTTTAGTCTCATTTTGCCATTTTCTATTTTCAGCATGCTTCAGAAAACAGGTTCACATGGTGAATTAAAATGGCTGCCATAGCAGCTGTGCAAATCAAACAAAAAAAGATAGCAGTAATTCCATACATTAGAAATATTGGTGGAGAAATGGGGTTATGCCAGGGCCATGTATTATTATGAATGAAACACTAATGGCCATATTTACTAAGCATTGTTAGGCCTTAAGACACTTTGTGGGCTATTTACTTGAATTATAAATAAGGTGTCTTATGGCGTACAGTAGCACCGTTTAGTTACTAGATGCAATTTGGAGGCGATAGCTGCTTTTAAAAGGTGTTTTGGCAAAATTATTTACGTCAACCCCAGCATTTAATGTTATCCACAGAATACAATGCTTTACCAAAAAATATTGCTATGGGCGAGACGGTGTGTTGAAAAGTGACTCAGAGGATGTTGAAAATCGGATGTTAATTTGTAGTCTTTCAATGTTTGGAACATACATGCCACTATTTATTACATTTCATAGGTGCAATCCGTAAAAGCCAGTACAAAAAAAAAAATCCTTTGTGTTTCTGGGCCTTACTTTAATGGTGTAATACTTTGGGGACATTTTCTTGTACTGTTTAGGTTTCCTGGGATGATAGAAATAGCTGTTGTTCTGCCTCAAAGGAGTTGATGGTCCTGCAGCCTCGATGACTGAATGGGTATTATACAATTTATATGGGAAAGATATAAAAGGGGGTGGGTAACTTATTATGCTTTTCTCAACCACTATTTTGGATTGATTGCACCTTTTAAATACCTGTTCACGTTTCCCCCCCTAAATGTTTGATTTACAGTACCTAAAGAAATAGATTTTAAAGGAGGAGAGTCTGTTCAACTTGATGTAAAACGTATTTAATAGAAGTTGGTTTGTTAACATTTTTAAAGGGGAAATAATCTTTCCAGCAAACACCATGTTACCGAGCCAGGGGGATAAAATGTGGGACATCATTTAAACCCCTTTACTCACAGAGAGGTAAGCACGTGGACTTGCTTTACCATGCTATGCAGGCCCCTCTGGGAATGAATGCGTTAGCTGCTGCCTAAAATAAGTAATTTCCTGATGTAACATTACACCTGCTTTCTCTTATGCTCTTGTTAAAATTGCTAGTTAACTCAGGGTGTCTTGAGGACTGGAGTTTAGAACCCTTAACAGGTCAGGTTTTCAGGATATCCCTGCTTCAGCACAGGTGGTTCAGTTTGACTGCACCACCTGTGCAGAAGCAGGGATATACTGAAAACCTGACCTGTTGTGGGGTCTTGGGGACTGGAGTTGAGAACCCCCGAGTTCACTGTTTGCCAAGATTATTAACATGTGAACCCTATGTTGCATAATTGCCAACTAACACCCAGGAGAACCATGATATGATATTGATCCGCTCCTTGCTTTATGCTCATGTTGGGCAATAGCAACTCTGGTGTGACAGGGTAGGGTCCAAAGAAAGAGTGGACAGGATCAGTCTCACATGTTGACCTGGAGTCACTTGGCAGATCTGTATGTGATCTCTCACACCTACTTGTCACGAGGCAAAATAAGTTACTGCACGGGAAGATATCCATTGGTTGTATGAGTTGAAATTGGAGGGGTCCCCCTAGGGGGTGGCGTGTTCCCTGCTCTAACACTTGAAGAGGGTGGTACTAATCAGAAGCATAAAATGAAAAAAAACCAACACATCAATGGCTGAGGTGTGGTGCTTGCAGAGAATGAGTAATGATATAGACGTAAGACAGAAAGAATCCATTTGTGCTGCAAAGGGATTCTTTCTTTCTTACGGTTGTATGAGTTGTCCTAATAATGTAGATATGGTGCAAACCCCTTCAGTGCTGGGAAGGCAGCAATGCCTCATAGTGCCGGGCTCTTCAACTCATTTTCCAAAGGGGTCGGATCAGAAAGAAAATTGGGGAGGTCCGGGAGAATGTTGCTATGTATGTATCTATGTATATCTCTATCTTTAATATATATATGTATGTATGTATGTATGTATGTATGTATATATATATATATATATATATATATATATATATATATATGTGTATATATAATGACATGGGGCGCAGTTCTAGACTATGAATATTATAAATAATCACATAGGAAGAGTACAATTGGATTAGAAATATGTAGAAATAAGTAGTCCTGATGGAGGTTCTGAAAAAATAGAGAAAATCCAATAAAGTGAAGAACTGTAAATATCACTTGCCTACCTAATACATATTGTCACCAAGTTCATACTATAACTGATAGTGCTTATATCCATACGGAGTTGTGCAAAAGTGGACTTTCAGCTTTTGGACTATACAGCACTTTGCCAAAATCTCCTGCATCCCAGTGATGCCATCAACAGCTGATGGGAGGATGAGGGAGAGGAAACAGAGGGATAACAGCTGATCCATACCGCTCCAGCACGGAGGCAGAGTCGCCGGCACTCGTGGTCTTCACTGCAGCTGGGATTGTTATCCAATATGCTTATAACATCTGCTATCTTGTAAGTATCTTTCTACAATTGCGTAATTCAATATATTTACAGTACTTCACTATATTGACTTTTCTCTATTATTTCAGAACCTCCATCAGGACTACTTATTTCTACATATTTCCAATCCAACTGCACTCTTCCTATTTGGTTATATATAATATTCATAGCCTAGAACTGCGTCCCTTGTCCTATTTTCTGTATACATTTGTGGGTTCATGTGTATCCCGAATACATAGTAGCAGCATACTTAGACTTCTTTATTCATACACAATTGCAATCTGTGATTTGTGCATCTAATTATTAATATATCTATCTATTATATATATATATTTTTTTTATATATATATATATATATATATATATATATATATATCTTTTTAAAAGAAATGGCATTGAACTGTTTGAGCAAGTGTGTTGAAATTAGTAGCAGATGATCCAAGAGCCATGCACAAACTCTGCGGACCAGATTGGACCCACGGGCCATGAGTTGAAGAGCCCTGTCACAGTGGGATGTTTTGCTGGTCCCTCCAGCACTGGCGATTAGAGCTGTTGTACAATTGTTTGTATCAAGAAAAGATCAGCAATTACATAGGTTTCAGCTGTCAGATGTGAAATGTCCTTTCTGTGCTGTCGTAGGCCTAAATGTTAAAAAAAACAAAGGAAATGGTTATCTTTCTTAAATCTTCATTGGTTTCTGTGTAGATTTCTAGTGTTTTAGAATTGCTACGTTTCACCACTAAGCAGGCATGTCGTGGTGGATTTAATTATGGTTGTTACATGGTGTAGCTCTGTACACCGTGAGATAGTGCTGGGAGGGCTCAAAATGTGTTCCTGAGCTGCAGTGGAATCGTTTGCATCATGCTGTATGAGAGCTTTATTTATAACGAAGAATGAATGAATGATAATCTCAACATTAGTTTAAAAAAAAGTCACATAAATAAAGCATAGGAATAACATTGTTAATTATTTTAGAGCCAGATAGGTCCACAACAACATGCATTGCAGACTTCTAGTGCATGGAAGGGGTTAATTGGGATACTATAGATTGAAGACACAAGAAGGAAGATGGGTGAAGGATCCAACCCCTTACTCAGTTGAAAAACCTTTTATGTATCCCCTTGTGTGGCTTTAGGTCTCAAAATATATGTAAATATACGTTTTCGGCCTTCCCGAGAGATGTGCGTTCTTCCACCTTTTTCTTTAGTGAATATTATATTGAGACTGTTTAGTGCTTATCCAGAGATGCAGAAGAACCATCATATCAACCTCTAACTACAGATTCGCCGGAGTGCAGGGAAGACAAATGTCGGATACAAAATGGTGCAGAACGTGATCACATTTTTTGCAAAACCACCATAAAACTATTTTCTTAATAAATAATGTGAATGTGCAAGTAAAACCTGCTAATTCTTTGTGCAATTAATAGATACAAATGTACTAACCTATATCGCAACTTCCAGCCTGAAGTGAGTGAGGGAGTGTATGTGTGTTTACTTTTATTCGCATGCTAAAAAAAAAATGTAATGTTGTAACACGGTTTTTCTGATGATCATTTATGTATTTTTTAACTGTAACATGGTTTTCCGATTTTTACAAAATCAAACCATTTTACTTAGTTTTTTTCTCTATGGGCATTAATATCCCATTTTGTTGATTCCATAAAAGTATACCCAAGAGTTTACTATTACAATCCATACTGTGTTTGGAACAGGCTAGAGAAGGGTTCAAAACTAGGGAAGAAAGAAGCACCGGTTTGCATATATGCAGATGCGTATCTATACATTACACACTGTGTGTCATGGTATGTGTGAATAAAATGCAATTTAGTGTTTTACCATACATGCCAACTGTGACAGATCCATGATCCAGACAGATCTTTGCCACATGTGACAGGAGGAAGATACACTATAGTAACAATCACTGACAGTAATACATTCCATAATGGGAGTCATGAAACACTTTGCCTGGACCATACTCTTGCTCCCACTCACCTCCCTTCCCCCCCTCGAGTCACTCACTGACAGAGACAGAGCAAAATCAGAGACTAATTACAGAATGTCCCACAAAAAAAATGTAAGTTCTCTAATGAAGTCTGTCGTTTTATTTTAACATGGACAGCATATCAGTGCTGATATTTTGTTATATCCAGATCAAGTATACACACACACACGTGTGATGTCTAAGTACGTGTGAATGTTCTCCACATACTGTAATAGTTAACATCCAGGATAAGCAAAAGTTTGCCTAAGTATGGTCCACTCATCTTCAGAAAGGCAGTTTTATCAGCATGATAAATAGTTTTTGTGTGCTTATGTTATAATCTTAAACAGAATGCTTCTACTTTCACCATTACTGAAAGCCATTTTTAGATAAATCTGGAAGGCTTAAATGTTTCTGGACTCCATACTCTTGTTCTAGAGAAAATAACAAAGTTAAGATTGCCATATCAAGCAACATGATAAATAAAAAATATTCATTTTGAATTATAACTTTTTTTTATCCCTGCATCGAAGCTTTACATTTAAAACAAATAATGGGTGGGCTTTTTATGCTTAGATAGTTCTCTATGCATAATAAGTGGCCAAGTCAAATACAAATTGGAAAATGATGCAGCAGTAATTAAAGTTCATGTTTACCTGTTATTATAAGTTACGATAGACCTTATCATCAAAATAACTTAGATATTGTAATATTCTACTGAAGGGATTTTTTTACATCAATATTTCTAATAAGAAGAATTGAAAGATGTCACAATGAAGGATGAGAGGAAATGTACAACTATTCTGTAATTTAAACAAATTGGAGCTGCCATAAGGTTTTGCAATTTTGTGAAACGTTTACTACAACACATTGATGTACATCTAATTATATTTTAAACAATCAGTCCCTATGGTATCCTAACATTTGGCTATGATATGGTTACCTGATCTCTGGAACACACAATATCTTGTACATCAGACAGATCCAACTACATTGTCACTGGAAGAAATCTCATGTGCTGATGTGGTAGTGTACTTAGTTGCTGGTATATGTGCAACAGCAAACTAACAATACACTGCCTAATCACCACACATACTTGAAAACTATCTTTATTCTGTGCTTCCTGGTTTGCCTGTGGGATTATTCAATGAAGTCGAAATCCACACAGACACAACACAAAGGAAGCACTGAATAAAAAGGTACCACAATGTGTGCCCCAATAAATCTCTCACTGTGTAGTTTACACATTTATATTTCAAACCATGTGTTGTGAACACTGTACAGTACAACCCAAAATACTACATGCCGTAAAGATGCTGCTATGAATTGAAGCAATGGATTACAAATCTCTCCTGTCTGCGAGGGGGTTAGTGCCTCACAAATTATAATAGACACTCTTCTGATACAGAAGGAATTAATACTTGAACCCCATAGCACCCAGGGTAATAATAAAAAAAAAAGACGGCAGTTCCAACACAATGAGCTGATGATGTTTGGTGAAGGAAGCATGTGAAGAAGGGGGGCAGGTGCAAGTTAACCGGTGTCCTTACAGTTTCCAACCAGCTAACATTACACTGCCTTCCCTCTACACACGGAGGATGATACAGAGGCATTTGCAGTCTTGGATCCAGTGGGATGTGCAGTGATTGAAGCGTCTTCCCTGTAGCAGGTGGCAGAGTACTAGCGACTGCTGGATTCAAAGCAAGCAGCCAGCTAAAAATACACTGCCTACCTGACTCAGGTAATAGGTATCCAGCACAACATCTTCTATTGGGTGTGCTCATCACATATGTAACAACAACAACTAAATTAAATTACCAAGTTATATTTCTTTAAACGTTCAATATAAAAATAAAGCCTTCGCTGTTGAAAAGGCCACACAATAAGCGACTGTGGAGGAAAAAGTTCATGTATTTATCCAGCGAAGAGACCCTAGATGGCGCTGTTGTTATCCCCATAGGAAGGACTGAATGCAACAATGTGGAGTACAGCTATCAACTGTCAACTTGCAGCATACAACAGCGAGCTAGCAATGCACTGCCTCACTGGTACATCCTATATAGCCCATCGTATCACTGTTCCGCATATTCCATGCTTATTAACATACAAAGGTGTATAGCCACAAGCGATGCATAACGTTTACATTATTACCATGTAGTATGTAATGCATGTATTGAGTGATAAATAGCCATTTGTGATGCATTCTTACAACTGACAAATAAAGTCAAGTCTGATATCTATTACATTTCTCGCCATATTTTGCCATTCAGGTCCCTAACTTGTCACGATCCAAAGCTATTGCTGCTTTAAACTATTGGGAAAATCATATCACTTTAGTACTTCCTACATTTACCAACTAGTGTTTCCAATATAAAACCAGAACTAGCAATGTTTGCACTGGAGCAAAATATTCTATTTATTTATGTCTGAACTTGTTCTAACGCACTGCTCACCACGCAGCTAAGAGCTAGCGTGTAGGAGCTAAGGGAGGAAACCCATCGCAGACCTACAACCGGACCTATATGTTAAAAACATAACTCGCCCACATCCTTGTGACAAGATCACCTGCTGATAACTAATTCAAGATCCCGCATAACAAAACTAAGTACAAATAAGTCCAAATGTATAATAGTAATAAGAAGTGAAATGCGGCGAACTGTACTACTATTAACTGTAGTTTTTAAACCATTTGTTTCCAGAAGAGACTGCCACAAAGTGCATATCTAGCAGCGGACAGGTTAAATGTCAATTTCAAGTGCCCTGAAATGTAATTCCCATTTTTATTCCAAACAATGGAATTGCAAGTTTTAAAAAAAGCAACCATCATGGAAACCATATCATGGAATCATGAATCATCAATCATGGAAACCATATGGAAACCATCAGTTGTACATCTGGACATTATACATCACCATGTATTAACTGGGAATGTCAGTTGTGATGTGGTAAGAAACGCAAATGGAGATGCCTTCTTGCATATATTGGTTTCAAGTATTGTTCACTGAACCACTGAGTTATATACTCCAGCACAAGTATTTTAAGTACCTGGAGACACCATTCTGATCCATTATAGTCCAATAACAAAGTAGTATTGTAAACTTAAAGGAGACAAGTTAAGGCAATACTTGGTCAAAAAGTGTGAGTGACTGACACATAAATGGACATTTGCTGATCTGCACCCTGTGACTACAAACTATGCTGCATAGACGTGCTTTGTCAAGAATTTATACAAAGATACGTATATAAAAGTAAGTTACAACATATTATTGTTCATAATTCCCAGCAGTGATAGACATAACTATAAAAACAGTGCACTTACCTTGCTGATTTTCTGCAAATTGTATTTTTTGCTTCTTTTGAAGTCTTTTCCAAGCGTCTTCATGATCTTTTCCTAAAAAAAAAAAATACAAATGCCACCATTAATTTCGGCATAACAATAATAAAATCCTTTCAACAACACAACATTTTTGATAAAGACTGATCGAACAGCCCTACAAAATAACCCAGTTTAAATAATAAAAGCACCGCTAAATTTGGATGGAAACACTTACCCACATCATGTCTTCATCTGATCTGATTTTACGAATGGAAAACCTTTCTAATTTCCACTCCATATCTCGTATAACAAGTTCCTTGCAAAAGGGATCCGTGAAACTCGTTCCTAATCCTTTGCTGCTACACCTGCAGACCTCCTCTTTGTCTCCCTGAACCTGATGATGCTCCCAAGGGTACTATTCTTCTATATAAAGGTAGAGAAGAGGCGGCTGCCGCAGCGGGAAACACCTGCCCGGCCATCTGATTGGTGAATGGGTGCGTTGAATTGGAGGCGAGGCTGGGCTTGCGACGTCACAAGAGAGATTCCCTCTGTGGAATGCTGCGATTCTACAAGGCTTTGTATTGGCCGCGTCTTCTTTGGTTCTTTACTCTCATTGGCCGAGGGACTTCGAAGAAGGCGGTTGTGAATTAGCCTTGTGATGTCACCGAGAGGGATTCCCTATTTGGAACTCTGCGGGTGTAAAGAATGCAACTTTGGCTGGCCCTGTGACGTCACAATCAGAGAGTTGTTCGTTAGAAGGATTCCAAAACCCGCCCTCAGGTTACAGGCGCTTCAAGAACCGCCAAATTCAACCTAATGGTGGCAGATGATTGCAAGGCAGGACCCGCGGGAGCGGTGGGCAATCGGCGGGCGAAAGGAGCGGGCCCCGATCCCTAGTTACCCAAAACATGCCACGGGGGAAACGGACCCGCCTTGTGTTGTGTGGTCGGGGTTGGAAAGATCGGTTTAGGCAGCGGGAATTACTTATCTTTCGTTAGTATGATTTGTTTCTGGGATCCTAGCAACGGAGGCGCCAAGTTATGAAATTATCAAATGCAAATATACTAGATGTGTACATGAGTTATTAGGGAATAAAATAATGTGAGGTACAAAACGTTATGTTATTGTAGAGGAAACATTTAGTACGAAAAGGATTGTAAACTCTGGGACACGGAGTGATTGTGTCTTTCTGATCCCCCCATGTGTAACATTGCCGACTGCAAATAATGCAAGAAATATAGTTGGATGATTTTTATACTTTAATTGTTCTTTAAGATTACAATGGTTCTTTAACTTCCCTGTCTTAAACTTGTCAAATTAATTACATTAATATCAAAAATAATACATGACATCGATTAAAAAAGTAACAGTTAAATAAAAAATGCTTCATTTATATTTTAGACATAATTAAATTATAATATTTTTTTTTTACAAGACAGCTTACTTTATGTTTTTTTTCAAACATTTGTTGTTTTTATCTTGATCTCTTTTATAACATGTTAAATGAGAGAATACAACAAAATCGATCCCCACACAAAATAAGAAATTAAACCAATATCCCCAACACTGCAGTTAAATAATACCAATATGCAAAGCAAGGGTGCCCTGTGAATTACCCTAAAATAGGCAAGCACCTCAAAAGATGAGACAAGAGGGTAAAAATGGGGCAAAGCATCATTACATGATGATGCTGAGAAACACATCTTCAATGCAGGTTGTCTCCCTGCTGCAAAACTAGACATAAAAAACTACACCGAATTTAACAAAACTTTTTCTTTAATAAATTTGGTGCAGTGTCTTTTCTTCCGTTTTGCAGACCAGAGACTTTAAAACAAGGCTTTTCAATTTAAGGCTTGTGGAACAAATCTGGCCTGCAAATTACCTTTAGAATGACCCTCAGTCTGTCTGCTTCTGCTAATTTAATTGCAGTTACATATTTTCACACACTATAAAGCTAATGTAATACAAAGTCCATGGTACAAATATTATAAATGCTTACACAATGTTAAACTATAGCAATTATTAAGTATTTTTAGATCAAATTAAATTGAGGTTTACTTATGGCTCTTCTACTTGCCATTTTTTTTTTATAATCTGGCCCTTTTGCAAATAATTTGAAGAGCAATGCTTTCATACATAACCCGCAAAATGCTTTTCTTAGGAGTCTACTTATGAAATTGAGATAGAAATAATTAAGTGCACAGCCAATGGAGTGGGTCCCAAGCAAAATGAATAAAAAATCATCTTTATTGGTCCATGATTAAAAAAACGGAGATAGGTACCCGCCTACTACGCGTTTCGTACCAAAATGGCACTTTATCCTTGATAAAGTGCCATTTTGGTATGAAACGCGTAGGAGGGTACCTACCTCTGTTTTTTAATTATGGACCAATAAATATTTTTTATTCATTTTGCTTGGGACCCACTCCATTGGTTGTGCTCTGAATTATTTATATCTTGGACTTCTAGCACTACTTCTTTTGGCTGAACGCCTACTTGGACACACTGGACTGGGGTACATCTATGTGAGTACAATTACCTATTTTTTTTATCTCAAAGTTGTGAATCCAGGACTATCCTAATGAGGTTTCTAACTGGGTTCATCATTCCCAGCCTTGACCTTCAGGAATTCATATGTCCTTTATTGATCTCACTTCTATCAAGATTTATGCTATGGTATCTCACTAGCCCCAATGTTCATTCTTTGTGTCTTCATTATTATGCTGATTCGATGAAGGATATGAATCCACCGCTGGAGCGCAAAATCACTAATTTGTTGTACTTATGAAACTGTCCAGGGCAGCAAATCTGGGGCAAAAAGATTGCACCAGATTTATCAAAAGAGTAAATCCTATTGTTTCAAAAGGGAATGCTTTTTTTTTCTCCATATTATATGGTGTCTTATTTACTAAAATCTCTCCATTGATAAATATTTTGCACAGATTTTGCCTCAGTTTTGCAGCTGGGAGACTTTAGTAAATAACACCGAATGGGCTATGTTGCCCCACTGTACCGCACTAATGCATAAATTAAATGGGAGCATGAGGAAAGTCTAAAACCAGGTCTATTTATTTAATCTATAAAATGTGTTACTAGGAAATAATACATTGAGAGTTACTTCACGTTTTCAAGTATGTCCTGGGCACAGAGTTATGATGACAATCCATAGTTACATTAAATGAACAGGGTTGTACATTATATTTAAAGACATTTCATGACCAACCAAGCCTTTACTTTTTTTTGTGATAATGAAAGTTTGCAGGTCATTTTGTGGATTCACAGGTTAATTTACCACTATCGCCAAACCTGTTCCATGCTATACCTGAGTCAGTGTTTAGGCAATGGTACCAAGTGCTTTATTGTATTGGATAAATAGGGCTTGAGACAAGAAATAGCACTTCTTATGGCAACCAGGATAACAACACCAGACATAGTGTATGTACAGTAAGTATGCATGTCTTTATATATATGGTGTACTCACCTCTTTACAATAGAGACAATACAGTACAGGGAATTATACATGCAACAAACAAACAAAATCAAACAATAGGAAAGGAAATCCCTGCCCCAGAGAGCTGATAATCTAAGGCCTTGTTCAGAGTGGCGCTGAGCAGGCGGGCGCGCTCACGCTGGCCGCGATGAAACACATTGCGGCAATGTGTATGGCCAGCGTGAGCAAATGCTTGAGCATGCACGGCGCTTACCTGCTTGCCAAGCAAGCAAATTTGAATCTTCCGCTCGCTCATCACGTGACCGGTTCGCCCAATGAGGACGAACCAGCTCCGTGACTTCTTGTCCGCGCCCCCCGACACGCCCTCCCCGTGCATGTGCCTAGCCGGCTACGAATCGCCCACGCCCGAGCAGGGCGCAGCGCATGAGTGCCCGCTCACTGCCTGGCCACAGCCTAAGGCCTCGTCTAGGGTAGAAACTGGCGCTCCAGCACTGCGCCCTGCTCGGCCGGGCGATTACTGGCTGGCAAGTGCGCGCGCGTCTGGAGGTGCAGCCACGACGTCACGGAGATGGTTCGCCCTCTTTCGGCGAACCGCTCCCGTGAAGCATGCAAGCAGCAAAATCAATTTTACTTGCTCGGCAAGCGGCTGAGCGCCGAGCAGGAGCGTCCACCCGCTCACGCAGGCCACGTGCATTGTCGCAACGTGTCCAGCGTGAGCGCGCGCGCCCACTCAGCACCACCCTGGACGAGGCCTTAGGCCGCGCCTATAGTGCCGGCGATGGCGATGGCGACATGACGGGTGACGTCACCCGTCGCCACAGGCGAAAGTTATATTTCGCCGGGCGGCGACGTCACGGGTTTCCGGCTATTTCATTGGTTCAAGGGCCGTCACATGAGGCGACAGCCCTTGAAAAATCAAATTTTGCCGGCTACCAGTTTTCGCTCCGTCGCTTTGTCGCCGTCGCGCTTACTATAAGCGCACGCGGCGGCAGCAACAATGCATTTGTTTTCGGGCGACGTCGCATCGCCAGCACTATAAGCGCGGCCTTAGGCTACGGCCAGGCAGGGAGCGAGCACACTGACGCTCATGCCCGGTGACGTCACACTCCCTGCTCGGCCGGGAGATTTGTGGCTGGCTAGGTGCGCGGCCATGACGTCACGGAGCTAGTTTGCCCTCATTGGGCGAACCGCTCACGTGACGCGCTTGCGGACGACAAATTAAAATTTGCTTGCTCTGCAAGAAGCTAATTACAGAGCAGGCGCAGGCGCTTGTTCACGCTGGCCACACACATCGCCTTAATGTGTTTCATAGCGGCCAACGTGAGCGCACCCACTTAGCGCCACCCTGGCTGAGGCCTTAGGGTTGTTATATAGTGGCCGCGCGCGCTCCGCCATGCACACGCGCGGCACTTATAAATGGCTGTGGTTAGTTAGCCTTTCTATACACGGCTGTGAGCGTGGAGCCGGACGACGAGGGAGAAGATGGGGAAAATAATGATTTTGCGCCGCTACCGCCGCTGTAATATATGTATGTGTGTGTATATGTATGTGTTTATGTGTATGTGTATGTGTCAAAGCTGCACAATAAAAACAAATATTTATACATGTCTTTTTTTTCTTAAATATTATTTTATACATTTTTAACTCAATCTATACACACACATACATTACATTCCATCCCAGTCGCTCACAGCATACACACAAAAAGTGTGCATCACGTGCACGCGTGTTCAAACACTACAGTATATAAGGGCTCTTAGTGGTATGTTGGGAGATTTACAGAGACTGCAGGTGAGGGAATAAGTGCAGCAGTAGATGGCAGTGCTTGGCCACACTATGGAACTAGTGTACCTTTTTGTAGAATTTAGAAAAACAGTCAAATCCATTGGCACTGAAAGCAACTGCACCTACACAAGAGGCTACTTATGAAACACTGATGCAAAAAAAATATGTACTGATTTCAGCTGGAACTTTTTTCTTTGATGAATGTTTTTACACCAGTTTTGCAGAAAATTATTTGCTGATTATTTGCAAAAACTAGCTGCAGATTCTGCAAAGAGAACATGCCCTTATTAAACGAAATGCTCTATTGACAGCAGGGCGATAACATGTACATGATGTAATGTGTATTAACCAGTAGGACCGTTATTAGCCACCATTATTTAAACGTTGCGGGTACTGGGTGCTTGCACCTCTCACTCCTCCATTATTTTGTAACGTGATTGCACTTTATTACACTGGATCTATATACTGGGGATTACACATCTCTTTATCTGCTCCCTGCACTTGTATCAGTATTAGCCTCTGGTAATTCCCGTATTCTTCTTGAAGCTTCCCTGGTTGCCATGCACACGGGAACTGCACCTCTGTGCTCCGCGAGTGATGGAGCCTCCTCCGACAACAATAGTCACGTGACAAGGAAAGACAAAGCCGTTAAACTGTCGGAGCTCAGGCAACGGCGCCTACGGCGGCCGGCTTGGCGCGTGTTGGTTCCCAACTGCCTAGGGACTCGCGGGTGCTGGGCTGGCGGCGGCAAATAAGCGCGCGTCACGTGCTCAGTCAAACAGCAGCGCGAGCCTCGACCGTTGATTGCAGTTGTTTTACTCGTTGGGTGACTGCACGCGCTCACAATTACATAATCACCACAGCCTGCGCGGCAAAAGCTGCCGGGCAGGAGAATTGCAGCGTCATAATGTCTGCTGCAGGCGGGGGTCTATGTATCAAGGTGTAAGGGCTGCACAAACTGCACCAAAAACATTTAGTCGAGAGAAAATCTAATGGTTTTGCTCAAGCCATGGTGAGATTTTGCAGCTGTTGGGTCTTGATACATAACAGTTAAAATCTAGATTTAACAAGGAAAAGTATTCACATTGAAACGAGTGGGATAATCTTCTGATAAATGCTTTTACAGCCAGGAGATTTTGATTACAAAAAAACAGGCTGTGATAGAAGGGGAATTTCCAACTGAGCTCGCACGCACGCCATCGCATACTATATAACAAGCCTAAGGCTGGTTTTATAGTAACCGCTGGTGCACATGCGGCCGTGCACTGCGTTGCACGTGACGTGAGCGTTTTATACCTATAGTACAAACGGTGATGCGCACGGCTAGGGGCGTGGTCATGACATCACAGCGTCAGGCCACACTGATTGGCTTAGTGGCGCGCCAACAGTGCGAAAATACTAATTTCATGTCTTTCCTCAGATCTGCCGCGCCAATGCTCACGGCCGTGCACGCGTCCTAACAATATAAACGTCAGCCTCACACATGGAATTATCATTGACGCACCCGCACTATATTAAAGGCCTTTGGCTTTATCAAAGATAAAGCGCGGAGTGACACGCGAAACGTGTAAGAGTGTTCTTTCGGCTGCTATGTGCCAAATAAAGTTGTTTGACCAGTAAGAAGTCCCGGTCTGCAGTATTTCTTCGTGGGAGCAGATGCACCACCTGAGTTTTTTCTCCTATCCACAATCTTTGGCCTGTAATATACTGCATGCGCTATCGTGCGCGCACGCGTCAGCCCAACATATGAAAAAGATATTTTCTTAATACAGTGGAAATACTTTAGCAGCAATCCCGATTGCTCTGTATATTTTTATTTTACCCCCATTTTGTTTCAGGATAGAAACTGGGAAGCTTAACTTTCAACTCTGGGTCTCCATTGCCCTTTTTTTTTTTAAAGGGAGTAAAAATGTCAGGATTGCAGCTTTAAATCTCAAATTGTAAAAGAAAGTTGATAGATTGAGAATTGGAAAAAAATTGTTGGGGAAAACCCAAATATGTTTAGCGGAGAGGTTATTTTTGCCTTGGATTGCACCTCGAACACTGCTTAATATGCAGATGCCAAGAGCAAATGTGAAAGAAAGCAATGTGAAGTAATGCTAATACTAAACAAGGCTTTGTATAAGTTGTGGAATGATGAACACTTCCAGAAGAACCCCTAATTTTAAGACATTCATTAGCTATTACTTTATAGATATGCCTACACCAAGGTGAAGATGTGCACAGTTGTCAAAAAATCACACATAGGCAAGTTTCATTTAGTTTTTCTTCATAACTGCAATTTTAATAACTTGTAGTTTGTATTTTTTCATTTTTTTTTCTTTATCGCACTTTTGATGCACTGGAATGTTGTGGTAAGAGTATAGCAAAAGTCACAAAACTTGCAACAAAAATCATATGGTATTCTGTAGGAAGTTAGTGTTGGTGACTTTTTGTGCATTCTTGCAAGACTGGGACTTTTTTATTCTCAGTGGTGAAGGTTTACAGTTTGCTATATTCATGAACTTGGACACACTTCATATGTTGGGCTGATAGTGTATGCAGTACATAGAATTTTGCAGGCACAATTAGTCCATGCCAGATAGAGCTTGCAATCTACATTTTTTGCCTAAGGAATAGGGAGATAAAGTGATTTGGCAAAGGTTACAAGGCTTCTGCCGCCACCAGACCTCGAACCAGACTCCCCTGCTTCAGTCAGTGTCATTGTTTTCAGCGTCAGTGCTTTTACTCACTGGCCACTGGGTACATAAAAACATCCCAGGATTCACTAAGCTCCGATGTAGGTTATCTGACAGTGATCCTGCGTTAAGTGCCACTGACTTGATTGAATGGCAGTTAACGTGGGATCACTGTATGATAACCCTTATCAGAGCCTAGTGAGTCTCACCTTATTTCTATTTCCTTTCCTGCAATCCTCTGCTTTTTCATCCTTGTTTTTTTTTTAAGGTTATACCTCTGTGAGGGAATTAACATAATCAGACTGTAATTAAAGTTTTAGTTTTTTTATTTGCCATATTGTTCTATCATAGGCACTAAGGGTTTGATAGGAGCATTCTTCCACTTAGAAAGTGTCTTTCTAAGGCCTGGGACATGGTGCAGGGAGCGGCGCTGGGCAGCGCTGACGCTCATGCTCTCCTGCTCAAGCAGGAGATTTTTCTTGTCCCTGCATGAGCGTCAGCGAGCACGCTTGTGTGCCGGGTGGGAGGCTTTCGGGAGGCGGGCCTGGAGGCGGAGCGGGAGGTGGGGCTAGCGCGCCATGTCACGGCGCCGACGTCACGGACTGCCATTGTCTTCTGGCAGTCACGTAACCGGCCCTGCGCTTCCCTCAGCGGGGAAACTTAAATTGGCTTGTTGGCTGAAGTTCCGCACGCCTGCGGAAGCGTGCAGAAGCGTGCGGAAGCGCCGTCTAAAGCCGCGCTGATAGGGATAATGTTTACCCTCAGCGCGGCTCAGCGCGGCTCAGCGCGCCTCAGCACGGTCTTTTTGACCATGTCCGAGGCCTAAGTTTCGTATAAGGTGTTTGTACTTTTTTTTTTCCACCAGGAGAGGGCAGCAATTCTTTTCCAATGACTGCAAATTGTACCTAGAATAAGGTACGCACAGCAGAAATTATATTATTGGTTCCAGGGTTTATGCGATTTATAATATGAAATAACTACTCAAAGGTTAAAAACTTGGGCACTCAATCAGAGCAATTGAAATGACGATTATTTATATTGCAATTGCTGCTTTCTTTTTTGATATTGACTCCACTAAACTTAACAAAAGGATGTTGAAAGAAATTGAAAATGTGTATTTTTTTTTACATATTTACTATAGTTTCGCGTACAAGTCTTGAGATTGAAATTATTCAATCTAGAGTCTTTGCTCTGTTTGTATTTTAGTAGGATAATAAATAAATTGCCATTAACTCAACTAGATACAGGACAATAGCTTAAAACATAAAGCAAGTACAAATATGAGTTTGGCTGTATTGATGATATTTTGAATGCATGATGTTGGGCTGCTCATGTAACATCAGCCCTAATTACAACTCATGAGCTTCTGCATGGGCTTTGGTAATAGCTCAATTTTAACCAGCTTGATGTTTAAAGCAGCAATACTACTTTCCAACCTTTTAAAAATTATTTTTATATGTGAAGCGTGTGACAATGTATATACTTCTACCTTCTTACCTAAGCTGGCAATCGTTTGTTCCTGTTATAAATCTGTTCCCAACATAATGGCTGCTTCAGTCAGTGTAACTCAGCAGCAGGGCCGACCCTATTGGTGGCGTTCGCTGAGCCCTGCGCTTACAGAGGGCCTGCGCTCTTCCCCACAACAGTTAAACTGACTGCCGGGGGAGAGCGCGGGGCCTATGTAAGTGCCTTTTACCTTCTCTCCGGCTTCTCCTCCTGCATCTTCTGATAGTGACAATGCGTCAACATGACAACACAATGTGAAATGGTGACACGTTGCCATGACAATGTGACGCCATGACGTCGCAGAGATGAGGAACAGGAGGAGATGCCGGAGAGAAGGTTAGCGGCCCCGTGCTCTCCCCTGGCACTGAGCCCCGACAAATTACAAGCCGGCCTGGCTCAGCAGTTACATTGTATCCTTATATTACTACGGTAACATTATCAAATTGTTAGAGTTGACAGCTCAAACTGCTTGGAACATTTGCAACAAATTATTCGAAACAGGAAAGTGTTGCAAAGGGCTTGCACTGTTTGGGAGGTGGGTTAAAACCTGCTATAGAAATCAACAGATGCTTTAAAACTAACTAAAAATGACATTAAGAGTTGAATTTAAAAAAAAAAAACAGTAATTATTATCTGATACTACAGAACTGTTTTTTTTTTTTAAACCATAAGATTTAACGTTTTGCTTCTTTTACAAAATACATTTTTATAAAATTATTTTTCTGTTTGAAAGCTTTGGGGGTGATGTATGAATGTAAATAAAAAATAATAATTTACAGTTTGCATTGAGTAACTGGACTAACACAGCTATTTCTACTTAATTCATATTTGTTTTGACACACTACTTAATTTTTCTGTATCAAATGTAAGAGTTTCCTGCATCTGACAGAAAAATCCAGAAGATGTTTTATGTTCTGCATCTGAACAAATGACATGCAGATGCAGAATTTAATACATCCCTTTATTATCTGAGCATCATACAGCTCCTCCCTAACTACTCTCACTAACACTCCACTAAACTCAAACAGAAGTAAATACAGTAGGTTGGGGAGATTTCTAGAAATATGTATTATTAAATTGATGCATAGAGATGCAAGATAAAAAAATTGTTGATACTGCACTCTCATTGAGTTTTATTTTTACTTTTTCACCCAGGGAAGTCAAAATAAACAGAAAACCAAACGAATAATCCAGCTCTTATAATGTACTGACTCAGGTCGTTTTTCAATATTTACGGGTAGCTGAACAGCCTACAACACAAGTTCAAACTGAGCAAAGATGTAGGGATTGTTATTGGCCTGTGGGAATATTGTTATACTACTGTCTTTTTATGAAACAAAATCTAAATTGCAGAATTCATTGAGAAATCAAAAATTAAGCCAACGAGAAACCTTGATGTTTGAACCTAAAGATTTCGTCTATATGTGATCATTTTAAAGGCACTGACATATTGCGCTTCTCAGGCCAGCGTAGAGTGAAATGCAGGAAAAAAATGGTAAGTTAAAACCAAAATATCACATCATTGTACAATAGTTAGAGATACAGTACTCCTGTCTATGGAATATTACATAACTTGTAAAATATGCAATCCGCCTGTTCAGGAATGTTACTGTTCAACACTACAAAACTATAGCTCCAGAGAGGTCAAATAATGTAATTTAATAAAATGTATGTATATTCACAAGTAAATGAACTAGTGCACTTGGCCAAACGTTCCTAAACAATTACAAGCTGGTTCAGCTAAAAAGATAGAGTTTTTAAAAAAGAGCTACTGGTATCTGTGTAGTTGCAAAAAGTCCCTTCTTTTCCTTACAGGACATTTACTCATTTGAATAATCCTGTCAATTTCACAAGTTCTTAGTGTAAATAAAATCTTTTGCACCTGCTCCTTTGACTACTTTTTTTTTTAATCCAATTTTTAAGTCAATTGTTTATTTGATGTGATGGTCTCAAAGTTGTCACAAATATATTTGTAAATTTTTTTATCTGAATTGAAATACAGTAAAGACAAGATAATGCAATTCATTTTAGTCAAGTTCCTCTCGACAAAGCATGGTGGGAGTTTGATGTTTCCAGACATTAAATCTGTATCGATCAGATTTGGGGTGTGGAAGTTCAGATGGGTCAAGAAGGCTTATTATACATTAACAATATAAACACATTATTTTTATATATATATATATATATATATATATATATATACAAACATCACAGCTTGCACTCAATGTACTGGTTCATATAGACAGGTGCTAGTCTCAAATAATAGAAATACAGCATTACCATTCTCTCGTCCGGTAAAGAAAGACTGCACTCGGCTCAGTAATCACGAAAATCTGTATTGGGCATCTGAATAGAAATGACAAATCACCCAATTCGACGTTTCGGTCCTGGAATAGGACCTTTGAGCACCCCCTTGAGAAAGGTCCTATTCCAGGACCGAAACGTCGGATTGGGTGATTTATCTTTTCTATTCAGATGCCCAGTACAGATTTTCATGATTACTGAACCGAGTGCAGTCTTTCTTTACCGGACGAGAGAATGGTAATGCTGTGTATATATATATATATATATATATATATATATATATATGCAAATATAACTGTATGCTAATCTGCATGTCTCAGGCAGGTCTGCAACCCTGCCTTTCCCCATTATCACCCAGCATGCAGCACTTCCACTGCAGCAAGTATATATATATATATATATATATATATATATATATATATATATATATATATATATATACGAGCTTGAGACAAAAGGTGGCACTGTGTGCTCATTTGCATGTCATTTCCCAGTCATTTCCCAATCCCTTGCTGCAGTGGAAACGCTGTGTGCTGGGCAATAATGGGGAGAGACAGGGTTGCAGACCTGTCTAAGACATGCAAATGAACATGCAGTAATATTTACAGTTGCTATGTACTACAAAGAGAGGAAACACAATAGAAAACATGTTAACCCTTTTCACTGCTCTACGCTTTTTGAAAAGAAAATATTTTATTTTATGTTGCTAGAGTTAAAATGTGTAACATGCAATACTTTACACTCCGTACAAAATGATTAATTGGATTACTAAGTAATTATAGAAAGCAAGTTTCATAAAGGTTGTAGTCTATTCTTTATAAGGGTTTGTTACAGATTGTTACGACTGAAACTAGTGTGACATGTACAGTATGACTTGTGCATCTACACAAGAACATACTCAGAAGGACAGCTTCTGTGTGATTCAGGTAAAGGCCCCAACATCCTCTTCAATGCAACTGAAGTGGTCAGAATGTAAACAACACACTACTGATGTCACGTTGAATTTGCTACCGGTTCATATCAGTTAGAGATCTCAAATGCACACCTGAAACCGTAAGACAAATTGTGCCCTTTCATGCCTCTTGCTGTATGCAAACAAACAAGTGTAGAATAGGCGCTCCTAGTAGAATAGTCCTAAATAATATAATATTTAAATGCTAAATCATCTGTGACTTTAGTAAATTTATAAAGTGAATTAATAGTGATATCAAATGCTTTAAATAATACACGTGCACAAGTGGGTGATATCAAATTCAAAATATGCAGCTTATAACCCTTTTCCAGAATCTGTTCCCAAATTCTTTAAATGTAGAAATATTCAGAAAACTTGGGGAGCGCAGGTACCGAAAGGGGAAAGAAGAATTGAAACACAATAGTGCAATATTGCTTCTTCAATATTGATGAGTTGAGTATTGCAGTGTAGGAATTGCACTCACAATTGAATAAATCAGTTAGGCATATATCCATCGTGGCCTGGAATAGATTAATATTGTCTTCAAAAGTTTGTCAGGATATCAGAAGTTTAGCAGGATATCTCAGAGTAAGGGCATGTCCATGCTCGGTGAAACTGCGCAGAGGAGTCCGCAAGCGACCAGAGGCGCTGGCGCTCGAGATGCGCGAATAAACTGATGCATTTGTTTCCTCACGTGACAGCCAGGTCACGTGAGCCGTTCACCCTCATCGTCACAGCCACACTCACAGCACGTCGCGTCCAACTACAAAGCACGCATCACTCCAGCTAGAAATCATTTTTTATTTTATTTGCTACATAGTAAGTGTATATCTGTATGTGCCTTACGTCCATTTTTACTTATAAAATATTTTCGGATTGTCTGCACTGTGTACCTCTCTTTCTCTTTTTGAGATCTATACTGCACCAAACTCTACAGAAGATACCCTTTGCAAAGAGACGTTTCTTTTAGAGATCATTACATCTTGTCACAGTTTGGATATGCTATTTGATCATTGAGGGTGTTTTAGTTACATAATAAGACAAAATACATACTGAGTTGTAAAGATTGTCAAGTTTGCTGAGGTAAATTTGGGGTGCTGTACCATACACTATATCCCTATAGCCTATATCTGCTGTGCAAAGTGCTTTCTGATCAAGAGTTTAGGCAGAATTTATTTCTATAAAGTACACCCAGTTTGGAATAGATTTTGGATCTCAGTTTGTCAATATGCAAACCAAATGTTAAATACGAGTATTTATTTATAAAAATGTTTTACCAGGAAGTAATACATTGAGTTACCTCTCGTTTTCAAGTATGTCCTGGGCACAGAGTTATGATGACAGATACATGGTTACAAATATATGGTTACATTAGGAAAAATGCCCTCATATTTAAAGCTATTAACTGACATAAGATTACACACAGTAATATAGAGAACCAAGCGAAACCTAATTATGCAATAAAGTTAAGTAGTGGGTGCAGAGGGAGAGGGGGGTTGGCCCGGTATTAAAGGGGTTGCACCCCATATGGCCACCCCCTGACCTCACCAGGGAGGCAAGGGGTTAACTGGACTGCGGTCCAGGAATGTGGCTTACACCTTGTCATGTCAGGAAAATGTATGTTCCCCTGTTCCCATGTTTCGTTATAATCCTGTATTTTAATGTTTTAAAGTGCATTTCTGTATCTCAAGTTCTGGAGGTCGCAGAGAGTTGATATTTGGCCAATGTGTGGAGTCACTGTAGGCATTAAAAACTGGCAAATTTCGACCCACTGAGCCCACCAGAATGGAACTTATTAATATGTGTAGATATTAAAGTGTATATGTATGGTATTTTGGATCTGCTCTGACAATGCAGACTCCATCTGCTGTGCTTATAGGTCATGAAGGGCAGCCGGCTGATTGAGCCTAAGCACTGTGATCAAAAGTTAACTGCCTGATTGTTTACACTAAGTACTAATCAACCGACCAAGTACTAATCAACACACTCTGCCACTCTAATTGTTACCTGAGGGTGGAGAATCATCAACTGGAGTGGTTTGTAAGTGTTATGTCTACACCTACAAACAATGCAGATACTTCATTTGGTAGACTGGTCATTGCCCCTGATTTAATTAGAGTCCCAGTACACATGGGCTAATTAGCTGGGGGGCATGGGTTAATCTGTGTCTCCACGTTAGGGATTGGATACAGATAATTGTTCACCAATAGTCTGTATTCAATGTTAAGAATAGGGTTACATGTGTCAATCCTACAGTTTTGAGTTGTGCTTCCGATTCCACCTGGAATGTCACCGTATTGCTGGAGAATTGCTAGCTGATACTTCTCCATCCCCCAACCCTAAGTAAGTGTTACCTTCTTGTCTGTTAATTGTACTATATTGCTGTGTTCACCTTTTTTAAGGAATAAATATATGTTATTATATCTAAGCCTCGTTCAGTTCAACCCAGATATTTGGTGTTCATTATATCTTGTCATAAGCTACCGTGACAAGCTCTATAATTAACTGGTGGCAGCGGCGGGATTGAACTGAACCTATATTACCGTGTTCTGCGGGACTCTGTCATATAGTGGAACTCGAGAGTAATTGCGAGTTCCTGGGACTAAAGATATTGAACACACAGTAGTGCAACAGTTAACACAAGTTGTAACACCACCTCACTGCTGCGACCGTGAACCATGAGCGAGGCTGAAGGCTCATCTAACATGAGGACCCGAGCTCAGCTGAAGGACAAGTGCCATGAATATGGACTGCCCTATGAGAACCAGGAGGTCGCATACATGGTTGACGCAATCGGTGACTATGAAGCCCAGCTTGCAGAGCCTCAGGATATGGCTCAGCTTGTCCTTATACAACCACCCGGAGATCAGGGAAGGAACCCAGTGCTGGGGCGGCGGAATCCCAGGGAGGGAACGAGTGCACCTCCCGGGAGCAGTGCAACAGGAGGGGTACTGGTTGCTGCAGCTACCAGTCCGTTCACCCCTGAAATGTTGGCACTGATTACTGCGTGGGGAGACAGAGGGACACCGGAGGAGCAGCGGCAGTTTATCACTATGGCAGTGAACAGACCCGCTTATTGCCCCCCTGTCCAACCCAACAACGATGAACTCAAACTGGATCAGCACAGTCTCACCAAGTTCGTTGACGGTACTGATCAGATCGACAATTTTCTAAAGAACTTTGAGACACAGTGTCGGCGGTACAAAGTGCTTCCCCAGCATAGGGTTGTACGTTTGGACCCCTTACTGTCCAGCTTGGCTAAGCAGACGATGATGGCGCTTCCAGATGAGTATGCTGATGACTATGACCACCTGAAAGAACTGTTATTGTTTCAGTACGGTTTTACCCCTGAAGCCTACCAGGGTAAATTCCGACAGGAAGAGAGGAAGCCCCAGGAGTCCTATGTTACCTACGTGACCCGCATGGCTTTGTACGGGATACGCTGGGTGGAGGGCTATGAGGCACAGACTTACCAACGCCTGCTGGACCTCATCTTTCAGGAGCAGCTCATGCAGCAGTGCCCACCGGCGGTGAGGGCTTGGGTGTACGACAAGAAGCCCAAGACTTGCCAGGAGGAGGCGAGGCTTGCAGACGACTATGTGGCCAGCCGAGCCCTGATGAACGCCAAAACAGTAGCCAAGGCGGCGGTGGCGGCGGCACCGGCCAGAAAGTCTGCCAATACCCCCCAATGGACTCAGAGGCCACTTGCGGGCAGCAGATCACCGAAGGCGGGGGAGCTCCGGCACTAGCGCCAGTGCTACAACTGCAACCTCCCTGGTCACATCAGACCAGATTGCCCGGAAGCCCTGCGTTCCGGCAGACCCCATCAGGGGCAACGCACCCCAGCTGCGAAGCCGGTAGCCCGCGTGCGGGTGGCTTCCACCACAGACTCCGGACTGGTCATGGAACCAACTCCCAGCGAGACGTCCCATGCAATGCCTGTCCCGGTTTCATCGGTGCCTACAGCCAGGAGTGGAGGACATCTCAGCGCGGACCTGCAGCAGACGGACGGCCGGAGCAGACATCTCCCCCCGGTCACAGTCGGTGACCGGAAAGCAGTCGGCTTGCTGGATTCAGGAGCTGCAGTGACCCTGGGCCGACCTGATATGGTCCGGCCAGAGGAATTGATCCCAGGCCCTGGGATACAGATCACTGTGGCCGACGGAGAGCCACGTTTCCTGCAAGTGGCCAGAATCTTTTTGGATTGGGGGGAGGGCCAGTGTGTGCGGGAGGTGGGGGTTTTACCCGGTTTGGATGCCGATGTTCTTCTTGGCAATGATCTGGGTCCGATGACCTGCACCTACGACCGAGTGCCCAAACCCGCTGCAGTGGCGGCGGTTACCCGGAGCCAGACATCGGCAATGGCGGTGGCGCCAGTCCCCCAGCCTTTGGGACCAACGTTAGCGGAGGGCGCAGAGGAGCCCGGGGAGGTAAGCCAGGATTAGTTGCAACCACAGACTGACTTACTGTTTCCCCTCACCCTTCCCCATTCTCTGGACAATGACATGACTGGGGGGTGGCCAGAATTAGGGCCCCAGTTTAGGGAGGCAGTGAAGTCAGACCCTACCCTGACCGGCGTGAGACTTCGGGCGTCCTAATCTCAGGCAGGGGAAGGCACTGAGCACTGCCTATGGTATAAGGGACTCCTGTATAGAGAAGAAGGGAACCCAGGGATAGAGGAGGGATTGACCGGTAAGCGACAGCTAGTAGTGCCCCAGGGGTACCGACAGCAACTGTTACGGGTAGCTCACTCTATTCCGTTAGCGGGACATCAGGGGGTCAACAGAACGCGAGTCCAGTTATTACAGCGTTACTACTGGCCGGGGGCATCTCGAGATGTGGGCAATTTCTGCCGCTCTTGTGATGCCTGCCAGCAAGTGGGTAAGGCGGGCGACTGTGTGAAGGCACCCCTGAAACCCCTACCGATAATATGGGAACCCTTCCAGAAAGTAGCGATGGACCTTGTAGGGCCCCTTATTATTCCTAGCAGGTCAGGGAAGCGCTACATCCTCACGGTGGTGGATTTTGCCACCCGGTACCCTGAGGCGGTAGCGCTTGGCACCATAGATGCCAAGACAGTGGCAGCAGCTTTGCTGAATATTTTTTCTAGGGTAGGTTTCCCTAGTGAGATCCTAACCGATCAGGGGTCGCAGTTCATGAGTGAACAGTTACATTGTCTCTGGGATGCATGCGGTGTACAGCACCGGCCCACTACCCCTCACCATCCCCAGACAAACGGATTATGTGAGAGGTTTAACGGTACCCTGAAGCAGATGCTTCGGACCTTTATAGAGGCAGAGGGGAAAGACTGAGAGATTCATTTACAGCACTTGCTGTTTGACTACCGAGAGGTACCGCAGGAATCTACAGGCTTCTCCCCCTTCGAGCTACTATATGGCCGCAGGGTACGTGGACCTCTGGACCTATTCCGTGAGGGATGGGAAGGGGAGGCTACTGCTACTGATACTTCAGTGATTCAGTATGTAGTAGATCTCCGAGACCGGTTAGAGATGCTCATGGGGGTGCCCAGGACCACCTCAGGGCAGCTCAGACCAAGCAAAAGCAATGGTATGACCGGAATGCCCGTAGCAGGGAATTCATCCCAGGACAGCAGGTGCTTGTTCTCAAACCCACTCGGGAGAACAAGTTGATGGCTGCCTGGTCGGGACCGTACCCGGTCATCCGAAAGGTGAATGAGTACAACTACGTTGTACAGGTAGAGCCTGAGAGGCATAAGACATATCACGTTAATATGCTGAAAGAATACAGAGCACCGAGTATGGGAGCAGTAATGGCCATTTGTAGCCCACTGCTGGAGGATCCGGCGAGCAATGCTCTGCCTGATCTCCTAGGGGAGGCTAGGCAGGGAAACACTGTGGAGCAGGTGGAGATAGGGGCACAGTTGAGTGCTAGGCAGAAGGGAGAAGCCAGGGACATGCTAGCTAAGTTTAGGACCCTCTTCACTGACATGCCAGGGACCACACATCTCACAAAACACCCAGTGCACACAGGGGATCTGCAGCCTCTGCATAAGCACGCTTATAGAGTGTCAGCAGAGGTCAAGACCAGTATGGAAAGGGAGATAGAGGAGATGCTGACCCTAGGGGTAATTACTCCGTCCCAGAGTCCTTGGGCAAGCCCGGTAGTTCTAGTCCCTAAGAAGGACAAGACCACCCGGTTTTGTGTGGACTACCGCTTGCTCAACGCTGGGACGGTGTCAGATGCCTATCCCATGCCCCGCATGGATGAGTTACTGGATGAACTCACGGGGGCAAAGTATCTGACCACTATGGATTTGAGCAAAGGCTATTGGCAAATCCCACTGACCCTGGAGGCTAGGGAGAAGTCAGCATTCATCACTCCAAGTGGCCTCTATGAGTTTTTGGTGATGCCATTTGGGATGAAGAATGCTCCGGCTACCTTCCAACGCCTGGTCAATAGGTTACTGGAAGGGATGCAGAGCTATGCCAGGGCTTACTTAGATGACATTGCTGTCTTTAGTAATTCCTGGGACTCCCACTTAGGACATGTAGCTGCGGTGCTGGATAGGATCAGGGAGGCTGGGCTTACCTTGAAACCCAATAAGTGTATGGTAGGGATGGAAGAGGTCCTATACTTAGGGCACAGGGTGAGTGGAGGGCACCTCAAACCAGAGCCAGCTAAGGTAGAAGCCATAGTTCAGTGGCCTGTTCCAAAAACCAAGGAACAGGTCATGGCATTTTTGGGCACCGCAGGGTACTATAGGAAGTTTGTCCCACAGTACAGCGCCGTGGCCAAACCCCTGACTGATTTGACTAAGAAGCAACTGCCTGTGCTTATCACCTGGACTCCTGCCTGTGAAACTGCTTGCCAGGCACTGAAAACTGCGCTTGCTGGGGCCCCATACTGGCTGCCCCCAGACTATACCAAACATTTCCTCATACAGACTGATGCCTCGGACTATGGCATTGGGGCTGTGTTGAGCCAAGTGGGTGATGACGGTAGAGAGCACCCTGTGGTGTACCTCAGCCGAAAACTACTCCCCAGAGAAGTGGCCTATGCCACTATTGAGAAAGAGTGCTTGGCCATTGTGTGGGCACTCAAAAAACTCCAGCCCTATGTGTATGGAAGGGCTTTCACGGTCCTCACAGACCACAACCCCCTGAGTTGGCTGCAGAGGGCATCAGGGGAGAATGCCAAGTTGCTAAGGTGGAGCTTGGCCTTGCAAGAGTTTGCATTTACCATTCAGCACAAAAAGGGTAGTGAAAACAGCAATGCTGATGGACTTTCACGACAGGACTATCCCTCTGAGACTGAGTTCATTAATGGTGGCAGCAGTGCCCCACTCTCCGTTAGGGCCAGTGGGCCACAGGTCACCCATTAAGAAGGGGAAGTGTAGAGGGAGAGGGGGGTATGCCCGGTATTAAAGGGGTTGCACCCCATATGGCCACCCCCTGACCTCACCAGGGAGGCAAGGGGTTAACTGGACTGCGGTCCAGGAATGTGGCTTACACCATGTCATGTCAGGAAAATGTATGTTCCCCTGTTCCCATGTTTCATTATAATCCTGTATTTTAATGTTTTAAAGTGCATTTCTGTATCTCCAGTTCTGGAGGTCGCAGAGAGTTGATATTTGGCCAATGTGTGGAGTCACTGTAGGCATTAAAAACTGGCAAATTTCAACCCACTGAGCCCACCAGAATGGAACTTATTAATATGTGTAGATATTAAAGTGTATATGTATGGTATTTTGGATCTGCTCTGACAATGCAGACTCCATCTGCTATGCTAATAGGTCATGAAGGGCAGCCGGCTGATTGAGCCTAAGCACTGTGATCAAAAGTTAACTGCCTGATTGTTTACACTAAGTACTAATCAACCGACCAAGTACTAATCAACACACTCTGCCACTCTAATTGTTACCTGAGGGTGGAGAATCATCAAACTGGAGTGGTTTGTAAGTGTTATGTCTACACCTACAAACAATGCAGATACTTCATTTGGTAGACTGGTCATTGCCCCTGATTTAATTAGAGTCCCAGTACACATGGGCTAATTAGCTGGGGGGCATGGGTTAATCTGTGTCTCCACGTTAGGGATTGGATACAGATAATTGTTCACCAATAGTCTGTATTCAATGTTAAGAATAGGGTTACATGTGTCAACCCTACAGTTTTGAGTTGTGCTTCTGATTCCACCTGTAATGTCACCGTATTGCTGGAGAATTGCTAGCTGATACTTCTCCATCCCCCAACCCTAAGTAAGTGTTACCTTCTTGTCTGTTAATTGTACTATATTGCTGTGTTCACCTTTTTTAAGGAATAAATATATGTTATTATATCTAAGCCTCGTTCAGTTCAACCCAGATATTTGGTGTTCATTATATCTTGTCATAAGCTACCGTGACAGTGGGTGCAACCTAGGAGGTACAGTAACTGACAACAGTAAAGGTATTGTAGCACATGTTCTCCAACCCCCACTGCCCCCCCCCCTCCACTCTGGGAGAACTTGGGTAGGCTTCTGCTGATGTAGTGCTGGTTACCTGTGAGGGAACAGCAGAGATGAGTTGTCTGTGATGGTGTGGAGGAACAGGACAGACCTTTTTGGGTATCCGCTGGTTCTTGTCCTCTTGGTGCCAGAGCCTCCAGACATAGTGGGTTCAGCGGAGCTGAAGGCAGTCCCACCATGACAACCTTTACCCCCAATACCTCTGTCCAACAGACTGCCGCCGAGCCAGAAGTATAAATGAGAATGATCTTTATTATAGCAGCCATTGCCTGTGTCATTACAGCGTATGCTTCAGTTGATCGGATAGATCCGTGGCTTCTGGATGGTACTGGCATGCAGGTAATATTGAGGCCTGGCTAGATTAGCTTGTTGCCCTCATCTTGTTGCCAATTAGTCTGAGCACATGTCTCTCTCCCGGCTGGGAGGAGACATCTCCAACACTCTCCTACCCCATGCAGGGTAAGGCTCGAAATCAAAACTGAAGGTCTCACCCCTAAGGGGCTGAACTTCAATCTATAATTTTGGCACTTCCTTCCTGAAGCTCAAGGAGGGAGGGCCCAGTATCTGTACCACCATTGGCTATCACAGATCCCTGTGTCATCTCCACTCCTGTCACTCAGGAAGTCCGCATGAGGAGGGGGAAAACCCCATAGGATAGCCTGTCGCTGTCTACATTAGTGCCCACCTTGATTATAACATGGCACTACTACTAATCAAGTAGCAGATATTTTAAGAGGTGAATATCATCTATCTATCTATCTATCTATCTATCTATCTATCTATCATCATGTCATGCTGAAGGAGCTATACCAGCATTTGGACAGACAAGCTTAAAAGGGTTAACCTTTTAAATTTAAGTCTAGTTTTTGTATATCACCATTGTTTATTCCCACTTGATATTCTGTGTTGTTTTGTTGTTCATTTCACGGTCTTGTCCAAGACCTACCTTATTTTAGGGTACACTTTGTTTGTACTACGTTTTAATAAAAATGAATTATTATCTATTATCAATAATCATTTAGTTTAAAATGGTGTGGAGTGCACCATGTATAGGATTTCTTTTTGTTATACTTACTTAATATACCTTTACTGCTGGTTTAAGATTAGCATAATAAATAGTAGAGTGCAAATAGTAGAATTTACCAAAGAGATGAAAAAAAGACACGTTCTCACATAATGATTAAAAAGGTAAATACATCTCAGTAATATACCAGCTAAAAAGTTCAATACTGAAAATACATGAATTCTACTCACGTTTATCATTCACAACAAATAAATCATCACAGTTTCTCAGTAAAAAAAATCTAACAATTATGTAAATTGCACACACTTGTTTAAAAGTATTAATTTATTTGTTACAATTACTTTAAGTATTTTGTTCTCTTTTCACTAGTACAGTACTTCTTTTTCCTTGTGCACCTTTCGCCACCAGTGTTACATAGTTACAAAGTACTGTAGATGAGGTTGAAAAAATATATATGCCCACCAAGTTAAACTTATGCTAAATTTAGACGACGGGTACTTTATCCTATATTTGTATTTACAGTATATTGATTCAGAGGAAGGTAAACAAAAAAAAACCAGTGAAGCATCATCCAATATAGGAAAGGGCTTAGGATAAGCTGGGTTAATTAAGTAAATACTATTATGCTAATTGAAAATACAATAACTATTTTAAACAAACTAAGAGAGTCATGAGATACACTTTTAGAAGAAGAAAAACAATATTTTTGTTCTCCCCCCCTAAAGGCTCCTTATCAGTAATGTTAAAGAAAATTCCTTTTTGTTCATTGGTTCCTGTAGAACACGCAGACATTAAGTATTCAGTATGGTTCGGTACTATATTACGGTGTCAAATGACTTTACCATACTGCAGGGCTCATACTGGTCACTACATTTTTAAAAGAAAATCCGCAATAAAAGTTGATGATTTCCTATTAAAGGTTTTTTTAATCTCTACAGTAAGCATTGATAGGTCTGTAGTTCTTGTGTTTACCTTTATTTGTATGTGTGCAGAAAATGGTACCGCTTGAAAAGTAGTCTGCTACTTCTGTAACTCCCCTAATTCTTGTGTTATTTATTCAATTGAACTTCAGCCAAATCATTTAGTTATATATGTCCTTAATTAGCTTCTGTTAGTTGTTTTATTTGAAGTCAATGACTGACTTACTTGTGTCTTCAAATTGTAGTTTAGTGTAGTTAATTTGGTTGCACAGCTCATCTATTGATTTATTGATAGCCCCATTTGTATTGATGAAGTCTACCATAATTAGGTTATGTACAGTAGTTGAATTTCATTTATTTAATGTCTGCTTTCTAAACAGTTATTGTAAGTGAAATATTTCTTGTGAAGTTTGCTTCCTCTTGGTTGTGTAAGAGCTAAAAGTATTATCTGTTTTGTGCTGTGTTTTATTAACAGGGCTGGTGTAGTGTGAAAAATTGCTACCCTTTGACATTTTCCTACCTGTAGGATTTTTTCAAGAACTATGTTGTTATAAAATACTACAGTACCTGTGAACATTTCCTACCATGTGGTAGCAATCTACAACAGACAAAGCTGTGAGAGAATGCTACCCGTGAGAACGTCATACCCTTTTAATTTTCTGTCTGTCCAGAGGTGGAAAATGGCCCAGGCAGAGCTGTGACAAAATGCTACCTGTGGGAAGCCCATACCTGGTCAATTACCTCCTTGGCACTCACATCTACAGTATACTTGTCCCTTCATTTCATGGCTGATCCAGGGTAGTAAAATGTCACAGGTAATGATGTCTAACAGGGAGACCTGTGACAAAATGCTGCTTGTGAGATAATGATACCTTATCCAGTATCTCCCTACCCCTACCATCTCTATCTGGTCATGGGTAGGAACACGTGGCAGATAGGTACGTGTAACAGGCAGACCTATCAGAACATGCTATCTGTGAGAATGTAATTCCTGGTTCGGTATCTTCTGGACCCTTAATTCTTTGGCTGGTCCAGTGTAGGAAAAAGTCACAGTTGATGTCTAAGAGGCAGAGCTTTACAAAAAAGAAAAAAAAGGTTAGAATATCATACCTGATCCAGTATCTCCCCACCCCTGCCATGTCTCTCTAGTCCAGGGTAGGAAAATGTCAAATATAGTGATGTGTTGCAGGCAGAGTTGTGGAAAAATGCTACCTGTGAGAATGTCAAATCTGGTCCAGCATTTCCTCGTTCCTTTATTCCCTGACTGGTCCAGGCAGAGATTTAAGAAAATGCTACCTGTGATAATATTATATCTGATCCAGTATCTCTCCATTCTGAGATCTCTAGCTGGTCAAGGGTAGGGAAATGTCACGGACAAGAATGTGTAACAGACAGAGCTGTGAAAAAAATGCTACCTGTGAGAATATCATCCAGTATCCCCATACCCCAACCATCTCTAGCTGGTCAAACGTAGAAGTATGTCACAGATAGTAGTATTTAACAGGCAGATCTGTGATAAAATACTACTTGTGAGAATGTGATACAGTGCTTGGTCTAGCATCTCTACTGCCCTATTTCCACATATTTATTTATACTGTTGGAGCGATACCTTTCCTCTCAATGTGTCAGCATGGCATACAACATAATTATACCCACCAAACATCTGTGAGTAGGATTAACACATTTTTATAGTTAGGAGTTCACTTTTTGATAACTGGCTACGCCATTATTTGTATTTTTATTCCACGTATCTACCACAAGGTTTTCTATGCGCTCCCCTTACCTGGAAGACAACGAGATTGCATTCTGGACCAGACGACAGTCCACTTTTAGGGTTGAGCTGCTATACATTTACCTATTTCTAATTGTTTCACTGTTTGGTGAAGGTTGCACATATTTTACTAAGGTTATTATTCCACTTGGTTATTGTAGTTAGATATGTACATACTCATTAGAGGGCACTTGCATTTGAGTTATCTTTGCATAGAGATACATTCACTTTATTATTTATTATTTATTTATTTATAAAATATTTTACCAGGAAGTAATACATTGAGAGTTACCTCTCGTTTTCAAGTATGTCCTGGGCACAGAGTAAAACAAATAATACATGGTTACAAATACAGTTACATAAATGAACAAGGTATACATTTATATACAAGACATTGCATGCACAGTTAAAGAAAATATATATTATGAGCTTATGAAACAGTTACAGACCAGATTAAAGTGTGAGACAGCCTTAGATTTGAAAGAACTTAAGCTGGTGGTGGATGTGAGAGTCTCTGGTAGGTTGTTCCAGTTTTGGGGTGCACGGAAGGAGAAGGAGGAACGTCCGGATACTTTGTTGAGTCTTGGGACCATGAATAGTCTTTTGGAGTCTGATCTCAGGTGATAGGTACTGCATGTGGTAGGGGTGAGGAGCTTGTTCAGGTAGCTGGGTAGCTTGCCCAGAAAGTATTTGAGGGTGAGACAGGAAAGGTGAACTTTGCGCCTAGACTCTAGTGATGACCAATCTAGTTCTTTGAGCATTTCGCAGTGATGTGTGTTGTAGTTGCATTGGAGAACAAAACGACAAATTGAATTGTAGAGGGTGTCAAGTTTGCTAAGGTGGGTTTGAGGAGCCGAGCCATATACTATGTCTCCATAGTCAATAATTGGCATTAGCATCTGCTGTGCAATACGCTTTCTGACCAGGAGACTTAGGGAGGATTTGTTCCTGTAAAGTACCCCTAGTTTGGCATAGGTCTTGGTTGTCAGGGTATCAATGTGCATCCCGAATGTTAAGTGGGAGTCAAACCATAAGCCCAGGTATTTAAAACTAGTGACAGGTGTTAGGGTGGTTTTAGCGTTGGTTCTAATCAGGAGCTCAGTCACTGGAAGCTTTACAAATTTAGTCTTGGTCCCAAATACCATTGTTACAGTCTTGTCAGTGTTTAAAAACAGTTTGTTTTGGGAAATCCAGTTTTCGAGTCTCAAAAAGTCAGACTGAAGTATGTGTTGAAGGTCAGAGAGGCTATGGCTGTGTGCATACAGGATTGTGTCATCTGCATACATGTGTATTGAGGCTTCCTTACAAGCTGTGGGAAGATCATTAATGAACACTGAGAAGAGTAGGGGCCCCAGAACAGAGCCTTGCGGGACACCACAGGTGATATCCAGGGGGTTGGAGTTAGAGCCTGAGATGGACACATGTTGGGATCTTCCTGATAGGTAGGACTGAAACCAGTTTAAAGCATGTTTCCCTATTCCAGAGCTCTGGAGTTTGTTAAGCAGGATAGCATGATCAACTGTGTCAAAAGCCTTTGCAAAATCTAGGAATACTGCACCAGTGAGTTGTCCCCGTTCCATTCCACACTGGATTTCATTGCAAACTTTTAGCAGGGTAGTTACGGTGGAGTGTTTGGGACGAAACCCAGACTGGAATTGGCTAGGGAAATTTGTCTTGGTGTAGAACTCGCTTAATTGGGAGTGGACACATTTTTCCATAACTTTGGATAGAATTGGGAGAAGTGAGATTGGCCTGTAGTTTGAGACAGTGTTTTTGTCCCCACTTTTGAAGATTGGGACAACTCTGGCAGTTTTCCAGGTCTTAGGGATATGGCCTGCAGACAGGATAGAGTTGACTATCGACGCAATTGGTTTGGCAATGGCTGGGGCACCAAGTCGTAGGAACCTAGATTGTAGTAAGTCGGGTCCACATTGGCTGCTTAGTTTTAGTTTGAGGAGCGCTTGTGTAATCTCCTCTTCAGATACTGGGCTAAATTGAAAATTGTGGGCAGTGTTGGGAGGGGGTGGGACTATAGGGGTACTCCCAGGATGAGATTCAGGTTTGGGGTTTGTGCTGCGTTTCGCTAATAGGTTAGTGGCACACCCCACAAAGTAATCATTGAATGCATTTGCAATGTCAGTGGGGTTTGTCAGAGTAATATCCCCCTTAGTGATATTACTTGGTTGTTGATGGTTAGGAGGCTGGAATATATTGTTGATAACCTTCCAGAAATTAGCTGGGTTTGATGTATTCTGGAGGAGATTGTCAGAGTAATATTGTGCTTTTGCATGCCTTGTTTGCCTTGTGCACACGTTCCGCAGGCATCTGTAGTGATTGAGATCCTTGGTAGTGCCAGTTACTTTGTAGCTTTTCCACAAGGCATCCCTGAACTGGTAGAGTGCTATAAGGTCAGGTGTAACCCATGGAAGGTGGGCCCCCCGTACCCTTATTTTGCGTAGTGGAGCATGGGTATCGCAGAGTTTTAAGAACTCGGATTGGAAATAGTCGAGCGCAGAATCGGGGTCGGGAATTAAATCGATTCTGTGCCATGGGCAGTTGGTAAGGTCATCCAGAAACTGTTGTGGGTTAAAGTTTTTAAATGTTCTAGTTAGGAGAACTTTGGGGCTTGAATGGGGCGGTTTAATTTTCCTTACACAGTACACTATTGCATGGTCACTGAAAATGTCAGGAAGGATGCCAGAGGATTGGATTCTGCTGGGGTTTGAGGAGAGAATCCAGTCTAGCAAGGAATGGTTATGCGACTTCAGGTTTATTCGTGTGGGTTGGGAAATGAGTTGCGATAGGTTAAGTGACTTGAGTTGTATCTGGATTTTGTGGTTTTTAGGGTCAAGCCAATTGAAGTTGAAATCCCCAAGAACTAGCAGCTCACTCTTCTCATTCAGAGAGGAAATGGAGGCAAGAAATTGGGTGATATCAGTCAAGGATTGTGGAAGGGCTTTAGGGGGGCGGTAGATGCCAGCAAGCAAGATGGGCTTAGAAAAGGGGAGGCAGATTTTGCCAACTAGAGTTTCAAAAGAGGGTGGACTTGGTGGGCAATGTAGCAGTGTAAATTGTAAGGTGTCTGCAATATAAAATAACACCCCTCCTCCTCTCTTTGACCTATCTCTCCTAAAAATGGAGTATCCCTGAATGGCGATATTTGCATCTGGGGTTTTAGAGGATAGCCATGTTTCTGTAAGAACGATGGCTTTGGGTTTATGCATAAGGCACCATGCCCTTAGTTCGTCTAGTTTGGGCAGCAGGCTCCGGATGTTTATATGGGCGACAGATAGCCCTTTTTGGAATTTAAAGGTGGAATTCTCAGGGGCATGGGACAGAGCTGAAATGGGAGGACCTGGGTTAGTTTCAATATCACCTGCTAGAGAGAGTAATAGTATGAGAAGAAATTTGGGTAGTTGTTTACAAGTTGTAAATTTGTGGTGTTTTCCATTAGAGTGAGCAGTGGTTGGTGTGCTGGTTTTTAGAGTTCTCCACCAACATTCAGTAGATAGTGCAAGGCTTTTGAGTAGTCCAGGGTGTATGGTGATGTTGGGTGCGGGCCAGGATGGAGGAGTTTGTAGTGGATAGAGGGAGTAACATCTCCATGAGGCCAGGAGAAAGAAAAAAGTTAGAAGACATAGCAGGTTCATGATGCCAGAGGTAGGCAGTGTTGCATGGAGCTGTTATGAGCAGAGTGAGTGTGTGCAGACTAAACAGCAGGGGTGAACCTGTACCTTGTCATGTGTTTTGCTGCATTGCAATGCTAGGGTCAATTCAGGGTTTCAGTGTTTTGTGCAGTCAGTTTTGGGAGAGGCTGCAGTGAAAGAAGTTGTAAAGGGGTGGGGGGTTAAACTATGCAGGCTAACAAGCATGGGATCATAGTGTGATCTGAATAGCTTACCATTTGTTGTCTTGAGTTAAAGAGTTTGCAGAAAGAAGCAGTCCCCAGTCACCTCTAGTCAAACTGTAGTCTAACTGTATCACTTAAAAACCTCACTTTAAATGCCTCACTGCCTAATGCAGTTCCTGCCAAATGCAGCTGAGCTGTTAGTATTATACACAAAAAAAGGTCACATGACCCTCCCCCTCCCCAATCAGTCACCTTGTTCCATTTGTTCAATTAACAGCACAGAGTTAAGAGGAAAAGAAAAAAAAAAAAAAATACTTTTTACATTCAAACATACTAACTTATATATCAATTCAACAAGGCCAGATTCAGTCTTATACAGAGGGTTTCAACATCAGGAACATACTTATATATCAATTCAACAAGGCCAGATTCAGTCTTATACAGAGGGTTTCAACATCAGGAACATACTTATATATCAATTCAACAAGGCCAGATTCAGTCTTATACAGAGGGTTTCAACATCAGGAACATACTTATATATCAATTCAACAAGGCCAGATTCAGTCTTATACAGAGGGTTTCAACATCAGGAACATACTTATATATCAATTCAACAAGGCCAGATTCAGTCTTATACAGAGGGTTTCAACATCAGGAACATACTTATATATCAATTCAACAAGGCCAGATTCAGTCTTATACAGAGGGTTTCAACATCAGGAACATACTTATATATCAATTCAACAAGGCCAGATTCAGTCTTATACAGAGGGTTTCAACATCAGGAACATACTTATATATCAATTCAACAAGGCCAGATTCAGTCTTATACAGAGGGTTTCAACATCAGGAACATACTTATATATCAATTCAACAAGGCCAGATTCAGTCTTATACAGAGGGTTTCAACATCAGGAACATACTTATATATCAATTCAACAAGGCCAGATTCAGTCTTATACAGAGGGTTTCAACATCAGGAACATACTTATATATCAATTCAACAAGGCCAGATTCAGTCTTATACAGAGGGTTTCAACATCAGGAACATACTTATATATCAATTCCTCTTTTTCTGCATACAACATAATTAATATATTTACCCCAACCTAAAGCCTACACTAGCCAAACAAATTCCTGGCCAACCATTCAGGATTGCTCCTGTTGGGCTCAGGCAATTCTCTACTGTAAAGAGATCCATAATCCTATCTTCATGCGTTCATTGTATAGACTTGGTGCACTGATGGAATGGCTAAGAGGTTAACCCTACAAATTATGAAGAGCAAAAGAGAGATGACTGTCCTCCAAATATTTTGCCTCCGATCATATGTACTCGCACATTAAGTCATCCTACAAAGAGTAATGCTGGTTAGGCAGCCAATTGCTGTTTGGGACATGAAAACTTGATAGATTTACTGTTTGAAAACAACTGTGCAGATTTTTCAGGACAGGGTACAATCCAAGCCAGGCAAAGTGCAAATTGCAAATTCAACCAAGCTCAGTAATGAATTCTGATTATATATATAAATTACGATTGGACTTTTATTTCTTAACATGTTATTTAAAGTTTTAGAAACATAAAGAGGTGCATATAACTGGATCCTTTCCCTAAAGGTTTAACAGCAACAAATAATAATACTAACCATATAATTTTTTTTATAAAACATGATTAAGTTAAAAAAATATATATTCATGAACAGTCATTGTAGTTGCACTGCCCAGGCATTGTCCCCTTGTTACATTGACTGCTGCCACTAGCCTACAGAAGGGTTCACTGAGGCAGTTTTACCTCTGCAAGTCATCATCAGTTTCTGATATAGTAGAAATTGATTAATAGAGTATATCCAAAGGTTTAAATCTGGGGGCGCACACCCTTTCTTTTTTATTGAGATATATTTTCTGGCATGGAATAATACCTAATAGATAATTTTGTGATAGTAAGTAATATCAAGATCATCTATGAGGCCTATGATACATATCCAACAATGTATGTAGAAAGTTTAATACTGCCTTCCAGAATATTTCTATTAGAAAACACATTGCCAGACCATATGAAAAAAGTACCTTGCTGCCTATTACATTTGTCACAAAGTGCATCTTATCTTTGGTCCATTAAATTAGGTGTACAGTATAACTAAATGTATGCAAATAATACAATTGTACAAGTCGATTTTGTACACTCATTGAAACTGGTTTCGGAAGCAACAATGGCTCATCCCATTGTTCATAACCTAGAGGACATACGTCCGTTTCCCAGCTAGCTTTATATTTGGGAAGATCCACTTTATTACTATTTAATAGCCAGGAATATGTTAATGAGGTAATCTTCATTTTCTGTTTTACTCTATAGTAACACTCCAACTCAGGCATTTACATTTTTAAAACCTGATTACTGAATTGACATTGTAGGGCATACTTCAGTTGTAAAACATCTTAAGGAAAATGCTTATGCAGATAGAATTCTTGGTAACGGTGACCAAAGCATTCCAAAGTATTATTATATGTAGCGGGGTGCCCCCTGGCTACTATTCTACCCAATGGGCTGGCAGTAAACCCTGGTATTATCAGGTTGCCAACAGTTGGTATGGGGTTTTCCCCTTCACCTTTGGTACTGCACTTGAGTGACAGCAGAGGGTGGCACATCCTGTTGTAGCTGTAATTAAGAGCAGGGCCGCCCTAAAGTTAGAGGTTGTTCCTTCCCTCTGAGGAAGGCAGGTCACATGTTTGGGAGCCTGAGATTGGGGCCTACCCATGTGCTCTTCACTACGGGGAGGAGTGAGTGTGAACCAATACATCTGCCTCCGCTAGGGAGGTGGGGAAGAGCTAGGACGGCTGCAGGTGCCCTTGGCCTGTAGTGGCAGTCCAGGGACCATCTTCAGTGATAACTGAGTCAAGAGAGTGTATCTGGTAGAAGACTGCTGAGTACCTGTTGTGTACTGCAGACCGTAGTAATAAACCGTTCCTGTTTGCAATATACCTCCGGCCTGGTGTGTGATCCAACTGGGGGGAGAGGTAATCAGTTCTACCGAGGGAGATCATCTCCATTTCCCTGGAGCCTATGGCAGATGGAGGCTCTGCACTGCTAAGTATTATGTGGGGTATGAACCCCAGAAGCCTGCGGGTATAAACACCACACACACCCCGTAATGGCCCCTATCTGCGATTTGGGGGGGGACACTCTGTTACATATAGTTTCATCTAGTGCTAACTTCCTTACTGGACCACAATAAATGGTCAGGCTTTGTCAATTGCCTTACTCTGGGCCCTCTGTTTATTAGTTCATAATTTACATCTGCATAATCCCAGGAATTAACTGCTCATTCTCTTCCCCCATTCTCTTCCCCTCCAGTACCTGCTTTTAATTTCCTATGAATTAAGTGAATCTCACCTACAACCAATCTCCCAGTCTCAGGTCTCATCACAAAAAACTTCTTACAATGCAAGTTTAGTTACTGTAGTACAACCCTCTTTTCTAGTGCTGGAGAAAGCTCTCTGATTGGCAGAGTCCTTGCAGTGGTGCTGTTCTAGTTTTGTCCTTGACTCTCTCATTCCTATCTATTTAAACTCCTACTAACCTTAATTGGAATAGCTCCCTCTTCCACACAACATGTTTGTCACCTTCGGAGATTAGCAATAACTTAAAACTGGTTCGGCTGCAGGCCTGCAGTCACAAATGGGAACTAGGATTACACATTGGGACCTATGTTAGTAGCCTTCATTAAAAAAATCGCCCTGCCGTTTAATCCGCCATTTTTTTTAGCGTTGCTATCACGGTATTCAGAAAGATGCAATTACCAATGATAGCAAAATTCCCAAAACGGTCGAATAGCCAGCGACATGACGATCGCCTCTCTCAAAAGGCCAAATCTGGCGATTTGTTTTAGCTGCGGAGAGAGCTGCACAGAGAGAGCCGCCTCTCCCTGCACAAATCTCGCCCGAAATTAATGTTTTTTTAATAAAAAATGTAATACTAGTGTAGATGAGCAGGGGGTCTCCGGAGCAGAACCGCATTGATTTCAGGTCCGGGGACACCCTGGATCCCAAAATTTGTGGCTTTATTTTTGTTAAATAAATCATGACACGGTGTAATATGGCATGTGTTGTTGTTCATCTGAGGTTGTATTTACCTAATATTAAGACCTGCTAAGGAACAGATGATTGTTATTATGTCCTGATATGTAAAACCATAGAATTCAAAGAGGGTGTACTTTCTTTTTCACACAACTGTATATACGTAAACAAACTATACCAATAGTGCGAACTTTTATCTCTGTCCTGCCTCCCAATCATGGGGTACTGGCCTGTAGATCCTGGTGTGCTAGCACAATCATTGGAGCTCATAAACTGTGTGTGTGTTGCAGGCCTGGTGGCTCACAAAGATCAAACTGTGATGGCAATATAACTGCAGTTTATATCCTTTGCGGGTTAGCTCACCCACTCCAACCTGGTGTAATTTCTGCACAGCCGGGCTCCCTAATCTCTCTCTGTAGTAGCCTCTCTGCCTGCTTCCCTCTGCACTGTGAGGTCCTGATCTCTGCTGGGTCCTGCTGCATGCACTGGTCCAGTGGGGCAACTCTCTCTCTGCAGTTCCCTCTCTCTTAGGTGTCCTGCATGGACTCTCTGTGCAGGATGGGTCTGCACACCTCACTCCCTCAGCTCCCTTTCCAACTGTCAAAAACTGTCATTCCACTGGCTAAGCGCAGTCACATGGTCCAGTGTAATTTAATTCTTAAATGGGCCATGTCCTGTGCTGATAGCAGACACAGGGGGTTACACCTATAACAGACACATACATACTGTACATTAATATACTGTGTTTTATATATATATATAACACAGTATATTAATGTACAGTATGTTTGTGTCTGTTATAGATGTGTATATATTTTATTATTATATTAATTAACCCTTCAAACTCATTATAACATATATTGTTATCAATGAAATGTTACCAATTAAATGATTACAATGTCAGCAGGCGTTGTTACCGTTTTCATTATTTCAAGTCAAAATAATTAGTCATTTGTTTTTTATATTTACATTGGTTTGTCACAAGTTTTGAAAGATATGAATGATCCAATATCAGATTTCTCTGTAGATGTTGTGGCTGTATATATATATACCACAACTCTACAGAGAAATCTGATATTGGATCATTCATATCTTTCACAACTTGCGACAAACCAATGTAAATATAAAAAACAAATGACTAATTATTTTGACTTGAAATAATGGAAACGGTAACAACGCCTGCTGACATTGTAATCATTTAATTGGTAACATTTCATTGATAACAATATATGTTATAATGAGTTTGAAGGGTTAATTAATTGCAAGGTGAATGCATGGAAGAGGTTGCCTTAATTAATTTAGATTTGCCCATCATGACCAATAATTGTTCACGGTTAAAAGATTTTCAATTAGGTCTTTTTCTAATGAATCAGTAACTTTGCACGAATGGAAATTGTAATGAATTCCCCACTTAGTAAAGAGAGGTTGTTTAATGATTACATTTATTAAGTGTACATATTTTATATATCCTTCATGTCATTTTCAATTAGATGTTTTCTGTAGAGAATGTTTGGCCAGAATGGCCAGCAACATATATTGCTTTGCAATGCATTGCTATCTTTTCTGGTACTGAGAGAGTATAACCAAACCAAACCACACATAATTGTTTGTTAAGATTACATTTTAACTAAAAATTAGTCTTCCTGTTGTGGTTTCTTCCAAATGGGAAACAATACTACAGTGCATTACATTTCATAAGTATGAATCTGAAAGAATGGTCCTTAAGTACTATATACTGTAGATATATTTTATTATTTATCTTGCAAACTTTTGTTAACTGAAAAAGAAACATTTTATAGTAAAAAAAAAAGAAGATATATTACAAGTTTATTGATCTGTATTATGACAAAATAAAGTGTGCCGTTTTTTTGCTTGTGTTTTGCAACTCACCTTTGTTGCACTCTGTTATCTCTAAACATACACTGACTTACCTCTATTGTCAACCCAATCCTTAATTGCAGATCTTATTGCTTTCAGTACACCGTGAAACCTCTTGATGAAAGTCCTCAGAGAAGGGCTAAAATGTAAAGTACAGTATTATCTATTCCAAAAAAAAGGAGCTTATTTAAGTACAAATTAATATTGGTGTTGCTTGAAATTGTTTTTCTTCAGTACAAAGAGGAATGCTTACACAGATTAAACAGGATATTCTATGTTGCTTAAGCAATCAAGAAAAAGTGACACTTGTATTGGTTAACAAATGTTTTTTGATGCAAGCTTTCAGTAGTTCTCAGACATTATACTGTATGGGAAGAAGCACAGATTCTCCAAGGAAGCATACAAAACATTAATTATACAGTAATTGTATTATAATATTCTATAATATTCTATTGAACAGATACTCTTAATGTTTTATACAATGTTCGAGTTCTTCTAGTTTTGAAAACTGTAATCCACACACTACAACCCCTTTTTTTAATATACACTTTTTTTCATACCATCATGGAGGACACTGATCATTCTGAAAATGAAGACACACAGAGTAACTTATTTGTTCAAACATGTGGTGATAATACCAAAAGAATTAAGAGAGCAGAACATGTTTTTGACACTTCCACTGAGTTTGTATGTGAAGAAAATTCAGATTTAACAGCCCATTTCCTCAAATTGGAAAAATTACTGACAGATAACATCAGGTTATGGTGGGACATAACCACGTTACAGAATTATAACAAAACCAAGAGAATCCCGCGAGGATTGAGGATTAAAAAAGCACCCACTTTTGGTTTCAGCACAAAAGAATTTGAGCAGAAATGGAAAGACACACTTAATGAATGTTCATTTAAACTCATGGACTTGATCATAGAACATAAGACAAGAGAGAGAGCCTCTTTAGGTACAGAGATTAAAACATTACAAAATAAACTCAAATTGTTTGAAAAGATGGACCATTTCTCCAACAATGATAAAGTCTTACTATGTAACATTGAAGACATGGAAGATACTATCATGCAAAAAAAGCAGTCCAAGTTTGAACGAGATAAATTGGACTATGAGAGAAATCAGGTCTATACCTGGGAAAGACCAGGGAATGCTAATCCCAATAGAGGAAGATCCAGAACACCGTCACAACCACAATCCCATAGAGATAAAACATCTAGTACTCCAAAGAAATCCATCTTAAAGTCCAAATACACAGACACCTCCAGTTATGAATCAGACACCTCAGAAAGTGAAAACACATATCCATCTGTGTCTTTTGATATTACATCAGATACTTGGAGGGGAAAAAGCTCCACAGGTTTAGATACCAGAGAAGCTTCCACGTCTGGGTCTACCGGACACTTTTCCCAAATGAATAAATCTCAGGAGTCAAAAAACTACCAAGGACAAGGAGGTCAAAGAGGAAGAGGGGGATCAAGAGGGGCAACAAAGAGGAAAAAGTACTCTTAACCGCAGAGGATAATAATGTTATCAATATTTCGAATAAGACACTGACTGCTGGACAATTATCCTTACTAAATAGAGGGTTGAATTTTGCCCCCCACAGCAACTTCGACCTCTTTAACACTTATATTGATCTGCAGCGATTCACCCGCAAGTTGTCTTTGAAGACATTTTTCATGAACAAACATAATAATGTTGTACCCGTTCCTGATGTGCCTATGTTATGTGGTTCTGCGGAATCAACACCAGATCACTCTGGCGTTGATTCACCAGAGCAAATTGTATCTAGTCTTTCATTTAAAGATTATTGTGCGGTCTCTGACCTAGAGGATTTGTATATGGAACAAGATATTGAAAATAATTCTGAGGAAGTATCCCTTTCTAATTTTCTTAGCTTTGAACACACCACTTTTAGAAAGAAATCTACCTTTTGCCCTTATGGCTCAAAGAGTCCATTTATTACCACATTTGAAAGATTAGTGGAACGGGATTTGAGGAATTTGGCGGAAGACTGCAATAACAAAAAAAGTATACATCAGAGCAGCAATCTAACCACCCTTGAGTTGCAAGAATTACAAACCTTAAAATCTGACAAAACTATTGTCATCAAAAATGCAGACAAGGGTGGTGCGATTGTTGTTCAATCTGCTGAGTCTTACAGACAGGAAGCACTGAGACAGCTGTCTGAAGAACAGGCCTACCGCAGACTGCCCTCGGACCCCACTACCACTTTCTTACATGAATTGAATGATCTGCTTGACCTTGGGAGAGAATTGTATGTACTTAGCAAGAAAGAATTTGAATTTTTATGTTCTCCTAATCCCATAGTCCCCATCTTTCACCATCTCCCAAAGATCCATAAGTCTCTTACGAGTCCACCGGGATGGCCAATTGTGGCGAGCATTGGATCTTTGGGAGATGGACTCTCCCGTTTCATAGATGCATATCTTCAACCGATTGTGCAAACATTGCCATCTTTTCTGAAAGATTCAAGTCAATTGATATTTGACCTTAATCACGTACAGTGGCGAGAGAGTTACAGATGGGTGACTATGGATGTGACCTCCCTCTACAATATTATCAAACACGAGCAAGGCATCTCCGCCATACAACATTACCTCTCATTATCTCACCTAGCACCAGCACTATGCACTTTTTTAATAGAGTCCATCACATTTTTACTCACACACAATTATTTTAGAT